>NW_005878772.1:0-7422 GCF_000147115.1 Myotis lucifugus | reverse complement strand
TCATGTTTTGAAGTATTTGGAATCATGTGGGAGGAAAAGAGAGTCCAGAAGCAAATGATAGCCTTTGAGGAATAATGTAGTCTTCTAGACTCTAGAAAAGATCATCCAATTTGGCAAATGCCCTTGAGGAAACTCTGCCTCCAGAACAAGTCTTACTATGTTGAAGCCTTACTTTGGTTAATCAGCCATGATATGAAAAAAGGTCCACATACACAGTTTCAGTCTTTGATGTACATTACACCAGCAGAGATTTTTTCTGCATGTTTAGTCTATCACCAGAAATGGAAAAAAGAAAAAAAAAACTTGTTAGGTCGAACCATTTTTGAATACATACTGAGGCTACATTCTGTGAAAAAACAACAACAACAAAAAAAACGGAGTGTGAATCCAACACTCAAATATGCTAGTTGCCTCTAAATAGAAAATATCAGCAAAACTTCTTGATGTCAGTGGATAAACATAGGATTCTGTCTCTACTGTATATTACACAATCGGCTGATGCTAAACTATTCTGTGCTGAGAAAAAGTTCTATTTTTTAATCAGTGTCTCTGGGAAAATACTAGTGTTAGTTTTTATAAAATGAGATTTCACCACTTGAGTCAGCTGATTATTTAAAGTTAGATATAAATCAACTCATCAGCAGTTTCCTGAAGAATATTAATGTGGGTTTATGTCAGTTCCCTATTATTCAAGGAGATAACTTTAGTCATTGTTTCAATACCCCACTCATCATTTACCTTAAATAAGAATACAGGCTCATGAAGATTTGAATTTCTTTGTCAATAATATAATAGCTATATCCATTGGCAGAAACATAGGCGCTTGCCATATATATATATATTCTAAGTATATAAAATAGACTTGTTTATAATATAATTTAATTAACAATTTTAGTTGAAAATTTGAGGGATTTTGTGAAGTCTTGGAGTGTCAGAGGAAAATGACCATCAAATTGGTCAATAAACGAGCTTTGTTCAGAATAAATGAATAAATCATATAGGAATGTTTCTTATATAAACACCATCCAAGTTACTTGGGCTACTTGAAAAGTTGAGGCGATGGATTTGAGGTAATATCTGGAAATATTCCTCCTCTTTAGAAAACTGTTTATTTAGTAATTGGCAAAGAGCAAAATAATTAAACATATTAGCATTTAAACATATAATGGCTGCTCTAATACCATATCATAAGCTTATTTTGTAGCTGAGAGGCCTGGGTTAAAGAACATGTGGTCTGTGTGTTTTTCTTCTATTGTTTAATAGAGAGATTCCCTTCTTAAATCAGTCTGGCAAATTTGAAATAAAATGTGTCGAAAAGAGCTGATAATTTAGCAACAGGATGGAAATTTTTACTTTCATAAATGAGCAGGTACTAGCAAAAAAAAACACACACAAAAAACACCTCTAGCCTTTGTAGGAAACCATCCTCTTTTTCCTTATAGAAGACAAAATAAGCCATCCCATGACCTCCAGACAACAATTTTTACTACATACAGTATTAAATAACAGCAGACCATTTTTTAACACTAGCATTGTCTGTCTCAGTTTTAGTATCAGTCTCTTCTGGAAGTCTGTGCTTAAATGGATATTATATATGAGGATACTTTGGAAAGTATAAAGCTCCATAAAATTGCAAGGCATTGTTATTATCATTTTATTATCTCTATTCTACTTTTCCTTTTACCAAAGCTCTTCTAAGAAAGCAGTGTATTGTTTGGGATCTGCTAGGTTTGCATATCAGTGGTTGAGATAATTTTTGGGGGGAGGGATTTATGTACTGATACTGACTATGACATTTTCTGATCCTCATGTACGTACATCCAGTGATTTGGGAGAATTAGAAATTATGAGAGAAGATGGTGATCACTGGGTGCCTGGGCCTTTTGCAGGGTCATCTTGTGAACTGAGGCCAGGACAGAAGGCAGAGGCAGCGTGCCTTTGCTCTCAGATCCCACCCCTTACCTGTGTACCCCACAGCTGGAAACTTCTGACCTGCAAAACCTATAGCGAGAGCCGACCACTTCCCATTTCTATGTAAAAACCTTTTCTTCTCACTGTTGTGCCGGTGGTGATCCTGAACTTTTCAAAATCTCCTGGGACAATATTTTCCTCATTAAGCCTTTTCTCAGTGATAATATTTATAATGGAAACCATTTACCAAGTCTAGAATGTATTAAGTAGTGTACTTAGTGCCTTATGTGCATTGTATTATCTCACCCCCTCAATAATTCTAGGAAGTATTATTCACATCTTACAGAAAAGATGGATAGAGCTCAGTGAAGCAAGGAAACCTATTTGTAATCGTAGAGCTTAATAAGTGGCAAAATGTCAGGGTTCCACGGAGGCTTTCCTGAATGCAAGTTCTTTCCACCATTCTGTGCATGGGCTTCCATGCTCAGCAACCCTTAGATCAGTGGTTCTCAACCTTCTGGCCCTTTAAATACAGTTCCTCATGTTGTGACCCAACCATAAAATTATTTTCGTTTCTACTTCATAACTGTAATGTTGCTACTGTTATGAATCGTAATGTAAATATCTGATATGCAGGATGGTCTTAGGCGACCCCTGTGAAAGGGTTGTTCGACCGCCAAAGGGGTCTCGACCCACAGGTTGAGAACTGCTGCCTTAGATCCAAGCTCACTCCATTACTTATGAAATATAAGAATGGGTAAGTTACATAAATATGTAAGTCATTCTATCCTCATTATATGATGGGATTTTTTTTTTAAAGCAAGAATATCATAGCACATTCTAAATGCCTAGGGGAGTATATAGTGACTGGAAGGCACTTCATAAATGGAAATGCCCCTCTGTAGATGACAGGCTCCCCATTGGTTCTTGTTCTGAGCATGTCATTCTATGATCAGCATGGATCAGGGCCATTAAAAGGGCAATGCCCACACCATGCAACGGGTACCATCTTTAACATAGTTAAAGGTTTAGTGACCTACTGCTTTCTAGAAAGAATTTGCGGCAGCTTTAAATAAAGTTAAAGGAATGCTTATTAAAGTACACTTAGAAAATAAAGACTCTAAGCAGAGGAAATGATATGCTAATCATCTGTAAATGTAAAAATTTCAAAATAGTTTAAATTTTTTTATCATGAGAGAATATTCAGTTACCATGGAAACATCAATTGACACCAAACTTACTGGCATGTAGCTCCTTTAACATCCAGGGAATGAATGATCTGACCAACTGAGTGAATGCAAACATTTATTCTGATGATCTTAAACACTTAAAAGAAACCAGAATAGAGAACATTTGTTTTATTGAGAGGATTCTGCTTTGCAAATAAGATTATTTGGGGTGAATATACATTATCCACATCCACTGTATCAATGATCAAATTTAATGAATCATAGTGGAACTTTTCTCTTCGCGGTAGTAATTGGTCAATCAAAAGTACATTGTGTCCAGGGGAATCTTTTACCTAAAAGCATTATACTAAGGCTCTAACAGTTTTAGAATAATAGAAAGTGCCATGGAGGTCAGCACCAATGATGCAGAATAAAACTCTGTAAAGAGAGAGCCAGAGCCAAATGAATGCATCCTTGAGAAAGAACACTCAGCAGGTAACATGACAATCTCCCATAAACATCACTCTCCAACCCAGCAGAAACAACATAAAGGAAGAAGTGCATTCAACTTGTCAGGAGGTGGTAAAAGAAATCGGGAAAAACTGATGCTAAAGAAAATGTTCGGATGGAAAGTTTTTCCAAAACACTAGATTGATGAATAAAGTAAGGGGAATACCCAATAGTCCATTACCCATTACTTACGAGCGAGGTTTTAAACTATAAGATGAAGGTGAGTAAAATATCAATATTGGATGGCAGAAGAATTTCTATGATAATGTCCTATTTTAGTTTTCATGTTCTTTTAGCTAGTTAATTTCTTTTTGGCTTCTGACATTTTAATAGAGTATTGACTTCAAGAGTTGCTAAACCAAAAAGCCAAGAGATACTCTGAAAAATAAATGACTACAAATTACTGAAAGTACATAAAGTTGGAATCACTTGACAGCATATTGCAATTTTAAAAACCTAACTATGTATTTCTGCAAGGTATCAATTCTAGGTATCGAGTTTTTTTTTATAATTAAGATGTTCGATCATAGAGTTATCATTACAAAAGAGAGAACAATTAGCAAAGTAACTGGCCAGTACTTTTCTCAAATCTAAAACAGGAACATTTACTTAAATATCTAAGTAAAAATACAGACCTTTAATAAAAACTACCAGTAAAGGCCACTGTACTTTGTGTGTGTGTGTGTGTGTGTGTGTGTGTGTGTGTGTGTGTTTAGATTTAGCATTTTAAACCAGGGAGTCTAGATGTATTCTATAGATTAATTGAACACTAATAAAACCAGACAAACATTATTTAACAGAGCCTACAGACCTGGAAAGCTTTGTTTTCTCAGATATGAGTCATTATTTAATTGATAATGACATATTCTTGTTAAAGGTACACATGAAACATATTAAAAAATAGGTCAGCCTACAAAAGAATACCCAGTTCTTTGCCCAAGTCCTTTGCCCTTGCTTAATTTAACTAAAGTAACATGCTCCTGGCACTACAAAATTCATCTCCAATTGTCACACTTCATGTCAGAATTTTATGAATTTCAGTGTATATTAGAAAAGAAAACCATTTCTCTGAAATGGTGAAATAAAACAGAATACAGTGCTGAGAGTTGAAAGGAATGGTTATTATTTAATAGGCATCAAGTGTTTTTTATAATTAAGATTATTAATTCAATATTTATTTAGCTACAGTGTAATCACCATAAGGTCAGTAACATCCATGAAAACTCCAACCAAGAATACTGCGCTGTCTTAAAACAAAGCTTTATAACTACAATGAATTTAATGACATAATCGACATCACACATCTAACAAATCACAAGACTATAACACGATGAAATCTGAAATGCTGACTCACTGTTTTCAGAAGTAGTTTCTAAATTAAATACTGTCTTTAAGAGGTAGGGTGGCAAGACATGCTGCCACTTCAACAGTTATAATGGAGAAATACACAGCTGGAAATCCATTTCAGAAAACTATAAAATTAAAATCACAAATCAAATTTTGACAATGGTGGCAATGTTGCAGCCTAAATATTAGAAAGTGAAATAATAAGCTGAGGATGTTTTTTTGTGTTGTTTTTTTTTAAAAAGCAGATCCAGAATTCATAGCAGTATGGGACACCCTTATAACAGCAAGGAGGCAACAAGAATTTGTGGAAGCTCATGGGTTTGGAGTCAGATAGATTTGCTTCCAAATATCTATATCTCTTGCTAGTCAGGTGATGGACTGTTTTCTTAACTTCTCTGAGCTGGTTTTCATATCTCTACACATAGGTCTGTATTACATAACTAGAAAGAATTGGTGGTGGTGGATGTGAATTATTTACACAGAATCCAAGCATGGGTCAGGTTCCCTAAATAATAATTGGACTTTTCACTATGATTATGAAATACTTGACATATAAGATAACAATAAAGATGAAGTGTTATTATTAATAGAACAATAGTTGAAAAAATCATTAAAATTTATTCATTTAAGTACAATTTCAAAAATATTCCTGGAGTTAATTACCAATAGTATATTCTACACATGTAATTAACAGGTCATGAATAAAGAGTTGTGTTGCCAAAGGCTGAGTTGGTAGTTGTCATAAGTGATGTCTGTATATGTACTGTGTTGATGGGCCCCTGCTCCACATATGCTGTCCTCTCATAGTTCCCTCTAACTGGAGAGCACAGGAGCTTCCGGTTCAAGTGTATGCATATGTATGGCTCATGCATCTTTAAGAATATGTGTTATTTTAGGAACATCCAAATAGAAAGTAGTAGAAACAGATATATTATATGAATAGTTTAAGCTATGACCTTTCTCATCTCTTCCGTATGTCACCTTTCTATTAGGTACTATTCTTGCTGGTGTTCTGTTATAACTTATATCTGTTGGATCTAACCCTGAGAATGAAACTTGAACCTATATACTTTGTTAATATTTTTGTTGTTGTTAAAAGCTTATTAAATTTTTTGTGGTTCTTTGTTAGTTTTGTTCCTCCTTCCCAGCCATAATTCTCCTGAACCTTATCATTGAACATTCTACTTGTTTATTAAATTATCTCCCTGTTGTCAGTTATAAATTTCCTGGTAAATAGAAATTGTTGGTTATCTACTCTCTGAGACTAATAAACTTTTTAAAAATTGAAGTATAGTTGATATATAATATGTATTAGTTTCAGGTGTACATCATAGTAATTCAATATTTATATGCCTACAGTGTAATCACCATAAGTCTAGTTACCTTTTTTGTTAAGCAGAGTGGCAGAGAGACAGAGAGACACAGAGACACAGAGAGATTTATAGTCAAATGATCACACTTCTGCATACACTCTCTTGTGACATTTTTTCCTATCAAAGACTCTCTGCTGGTCAACTTTTCAGGCTTTGAAGCTAGGACTTCATTTATAAAACTGACTTGGAATTAATTCAAACATTAAAAAGATCAATGCATTCACTGTTGGTGGTGTTTTTTACTTTCTCTTTAACTATTTCTTCACACTCAGACTCTTACAATATGTTTCTCAATTAACCCATTTCAGTTATAATCTGAGATCATCAGAACATAACATCTAAATCAAATTAAAAGAGGTAACAATGATGATATTTAACAAGGGAGAGATTTTTCCCAGAGCTAATTCTGGTTATGAATATAAAATTCTGCACAGAGTATGAGAGGTGGTTTAATGGTGGGCAAGTATGAGAACCCTACATTTCAGTGAATGAAAGTCTATGTTTATTACTTCAGTTACTTAAGTTCAGAAACATTAACTAATCATGTTGATTTACCCACATAAAGTGTTATTGACAGAGGTCCTGAAATTGAGGCTGTTTTAACAGTGCTGAATCATGAGCTGAATAAAAGATTTTGCATTCTTGAAAATATAATGCATATAGACACAGCCCCCGGGTACTTTTGAGTACTCTGCTTTATCCATTTAATGGTTTCTGTTCTGAACTTTCTGGAAAGATTCATCTCTACCTGAGGTTCAATCAGGCCAGAGCTCTGAAAAGGAATAGATCAAGACTAAATATAATGGGAAGATTAGCTAATGCATCTTGCACATCATATCACTTAATTTTTCATTACAAGAAATTACCAGATAATTCTTGTAAATGCCACAACTATTTCATGCTCTTTAGCAGTGAGAAATTTAGCTATACTTCTCTCTGCAGTTGATAGAAATATGAGTCTGTTTCTTTAAAAACCTAATTGAATGTTTATGAGAATTACTTACTCTACAGTTTTTTGATGGGAAGGAAATCCAAACTTTCATTAAGCTTTAATGACCTTTATAAACTTTCTTGGGGAAAAATGAGTCTTGACCTTAGCAACTAACAAAACA
>NW_005878771.1:8631-9962 GCF_000147115.1 Myotis lucifugus | reverse complement strand
GTTTACAAATTCTGCCTACTCTAGGATGATGATTTTCCGAGGAAAAATATTTTTCAACACATTATGAATCTCTGTTTTTTAAAGCACAGAAATTTTGTATGAAGCTGATAAAATGAAGAGAAATCCTGTTGAATACTTACCAGGGGAATCTGATTTGATTGGGCGTTTTCTGAATGACACAGTTTAAATCCTCAAGGATTCCATGTATATCCTTCTAGGGAAACCTGTCTAATTTTGGTAAAACTCTTTAAAATTCACTGTGATAGTCCCCGGGAAAATGATTAGAAACATGTAGGAAACACTTGAAATACTAAGAGGAGCGCCGTTCAATCTTTTTTGTTCATGTTCAGTCACAGAATTGAGGGGGTAGACTGCTGTGAAATGACGAGAGTACTGATAATGTTTACAATTCTGACTACGGTAGATGATGATTTCTGAAGAAAGTTCTTTCAAACATTAAGAATCGCTGTTTATAAAGCACAGAATTTGTGTATGAAGCTGATAAATGAAGAGAATACTGTTGATACTTACAGGTGATTCTGATTTGACTGGCGTTTTCTGAATGACACAGTTTAAATCCTGAAGATTCATGTATATACTTCTAGGAAACTGTCTACTTTTGGTAAAACTCTTAAAAGTCACGGTGATAGTCTCAGGAAATGATTAGAAACATGTAGGAATCATTTTAAATACTAATAAATAGAGCCGTTCTATCTGTATGTTCATATTCAATCACGGAGATTAGAGGTATAATGTTGTGAAATGACGAGAGTACTGATAATGTTTACAATCCTGACTACTCTAGATGATGTGTTTCCGAAGAAAATTCTTTCCAACATTAAGAACTGCTCTTTATAGAGCTCAGAATTTGTGTATGAAGCTGATAAATGAAGTTAATACTGTTGATACTTACAGGTGAATCTGATTTGACTGGCGTTTTCTGAATGACAGTTTAAATCCTGAAGATTCATGTATATACTTCTAGGAAAACTGTCTAATTTTGGTAAAACTCTTAAATTTCTCGGTGATAGTCCCTGGAAAAGATTAGAAACATGTAGGAAACACTTTAAATACTAATAAATAGAGCCGTTCTATCTTTATGTTCATGTTCAATCACGGAGATTAGAGGTAGAATGCTGTGAAATGACGAGAGTACTGATAATGATTCCAACCTGAGTACTCTAGATGATGTGTTTCCGAAGAAAATTCTTTCCATCATTAAGAACTGCTCTTTATAAAGCTCAGAATTTGTGTATGAAGCTGATAAATGAAGAGAAAACTGTTTATATTTACAGGTGATTTTGCTTGACTGGCGTTTTCAGAATGACACT
>NW_005878771.1:0-6091 GCF_000147115.1 Myotis lucifugus | reverse complement strand
ATGATTTTTCTGAAGAAAAGTTCTTTCAAACATTAAAGAATTGCTGTTTTATAAAAGCACAGAATTTGTGTATGAAGCTGATAAAATGAAGAGAAATACTGTTGATACTTACAGGTGATTCTGATTTGACTGGCGTTTTCTGAATGACACAGTTTAAATATTGAAGATTCATGTATATACTTTCTAGGAAACTGTATAATTTTGGTAAAACTCTTAAAATTCACGGTGATAGTCCCAGGAAATGATTAGAAAACATGTAGGAATCATTTTAAATACTAATAAATAGAGCCGTTCTATCTTTATGTTCATGTTCAATCACGGAGATTAGAGGTAGAATGCTGTGAAATGACGATAGTACTGATAATGATTCCAACCTGACTACTCTAGATGATGTGTTTCCGAAGAAAATTCTTTCCATCATTAAGAACTGCTCTTTATAAAGCTCAGAATTTGTGTATGAAGCTGATAAATGAAGAGAAAACTGTTTATATTTACAGGTGATTTTGCTTGACTGGCGTTTTCAGAATGACACAGTTTAAATCCTGAAGATTCATGTATATTCTTCTAGGAAAGCTGTCTACTTTTTGTAAAACTCGTAAAATACAGAATGTTAATCTCAGGAAATGATTAGGAACATGTAAGAAACACTTGAAATAGTAGTGAATAGAGCCGTTCTATCTTTATGTTCATGTTCAATCACGGAGATTAGGGGTAGAACGCTGTGAAGTGGATAAGAGTTCTGTTAATGTTTACAATTCTTACTACTCTAGATGATGATTTTCCGAGGAAAGTGCTTTCAAACATTATGAATTCCTGTTTATAAAGCACAGAATTTGTGTATGAAGCTGATAAAATGAAGAGAATACTGTTGATACTTACAGGTGAAATCTGATTTGATTGGCGTTTTCTGAATGACACAGTTTAAATCCTGAAGATTTCATGTATATACTTCTAGGAAACTGTCTAGTTTTGGTAAAAACTCTTGAAATTCACGGTGATAGTTCCGGGAAATGATTAGAAACATGTAGGAAACACTTTAAATACTAATAAATAGAGCCGTTCAATCTTTATGTTCATGTTCAGTCACAGAGATAAGAGATATATTGTTGTGAAATGACGAGAGTACTGATAAGTTTACAATTGTGACTACTCTAGATGATGTGTTTCCGAAGAAAATTCTTTCCAACATTAATAACTGCTCTTTATAGAGCTCAGAATTTGTGTATGAAGCTGATAAATGAAGAGAATACTGTTGATACTTAGGTGAATCTGATTTGACTGGCGTTTTCTGAATGACAGTTTAAATCCTGAAGATTCATGTATATACTTCTATGAAAACTGTCTAATTTTGGTAAAACTCTTAAATTTCTCGGTGATAGTCCCTTGAAAAGATTAGAAACATGTAGGAAACACTTTAAATACTAATAAATAGAGCCGTTCTATCTTTATGTTCATGTTCAATCACGGAGATTAGAGGTAGAATGCTGTGAAATGACGAGAGTACTGCTACTGTTTAAAATTCTGACTACTCTAGATGATGATTTTTCGAAGAAAGTGCTTTCAAACATTAAGAATTGCTGCTTATAAAGCACAGAATTTGTGTGTGAAGCTGATAACTGAAGAGAATACAGTTGATACTTACAGGTGAATCTGATTTGACTGGCGTTTTCTGAATGACACAGTTTAAATCCTGAAGATTCATGTATATACTTCTAGGAAAACTGTCTAGTTTTGGTAAAACTCTTAAAATTCACGGTGATAGTGCCTGGAAATGATTAGAAACATGTAGGAATCATTTTAAATACTAATAAATAGAGCCGTTCTATCTTTATGTTCATGTTCAATCACGGAGATTAGAGTTAGAATGCTGTGAAATGACGAGAGTACTGATAGTGATTCCAACCTGACTACTCTAGATGATGTGTTTCCGAAGAAAATTCTTTCCATCATTAAGAACTGCTCTTTATAAAGCTCAGAATTTGTGTATGAAGCTGATAAATGAAGAGAAAACTGTTTATATTTACAGGTGATTTTGCTTGACTGGCGTTTTCAGAATGACACAGTTAAAATCCTGAAGATTCATGTATATTCTTCTAGGAAAGCTGTCTACTTTTTGTAAAACTCGTAAAATACAGAATGTTTGTCTCAGGAAATGATTAGGAACATGTAAGAAACACTTGAAATACTAGTGAATAGAGCCGTTCTATCTTTATGTTCATGTTCAATCACGGAGATTAGGGGTAGAACGCTGTGAAGTGGATAAGAGTTCTGTTAATGTTTACAATTCTGACTACTCTAGATGATGATTTTCCGAGGAAAGTGCTTTCCAACATTATGAATTGCTGTTTAAAAAGCACAGAATTTGTATATGAAGCTAATCAATGAAGAGAATACTGTTGATACTTACAGGTGAATCTGATTTGATTGGCGTTTTCTGAATGACACAGTTTAAATCCTCAAGATTCATGTATATACTTCTAGGAAAACTGTCTAATTTTGGTAAAACTCTTAAAATTCACGGTGGTAGTCCCGGGAAATGATTAGAAACCTGTAGGAAACACTTTAAATACTAATAAATAGAGCCGTTCAATCTTTATGTTCATGTTCAGTCACAGAGATTAGAGGTAGAATGCTGTGAAATGACGAGAGTACTGATAATGTTTACAATTCTGACTACTGTAGATGATGATTTTCTGAAGAAAGTTCTTTCAAACATTAAGAATTGCTGTTTATAAAGCACAGAATTTGTGTATGAAGCTGATAAATGAAGAGAATACTGTTGATACTTACAGGTGATTCTGATTTGACTGGCGTTTTCTAAATGACAGTTTAAATCCTGAAGATTCATGTATATACTTCTATGAAAACTGTCTAATTTTGGTAAAACGCTTAAATTTCTCGGTGATAGTCCCTGGAAAATATTAGCAACATGTAGGAAACACTTTAAATACTAATAAATAGAGCCGTTCTATCTTTATGTTCATGTTCAATCACGGAGATTAGAGGTAGAATGCTGTGAAATGACGAGAGTACTGCTACTGTTTAAAATTCTGACTACTCTAGATGATGATTTTTCGAAGAAAGTTCTTTGAAACATTAAGAATTGCTGTTTATAAAGCACAGAATTTGTGTATGAAGCTGATAAATGAAGAGAATACTGTTGATACTTACAGGTGATTCTGATTTGACTGGAGTTTTCTGAATGACACAGTTTAAATCCTGAAGATTCATGTATATACTTCTAGGAAACTGTCTAATTTTGGTAAAACTCTTAAATTTCTCGGTGATAGTCCCTGGAAAAAGATTAGAACATGTAGGAAACAATTTAAATACTAATAAATAGAGCCGTTCTATCTTTATGTTTCATGTTCAATAACGGAGATTAGAGGTAGAAATGCTGTGAAAATGACGAGAGTACTGCTACTGTTTAAAATTCTGACTACTCTAGATGATGATTTTTCGAAGAAAGTTCTTTCAAACATTAAGAATTGCTGTTTATAAAGCACAGAATTTGTGTGTGAAGCTGATAAATGAAGAGAATACAGTTGATACTTACAGGTGAATCTGATTTGACTGGCGTTTTCTGAATGACACAGTTTAAATCCTGAAGATTCATGTATATACTTCTAGGAAAACTGTCTAGTTTTGGTAAAACTCTTAAAATTCACGGTGATAGTCCCGGGAAATGATTAGAAACAAGTAGGAAACACTTTAAATACTAATAAATAGAGCCGTTCAATCTTTATGTTCATGTTCAGTCACAGAGATTAGAGGTAGAATGCTGTGAAATGACGAGAGTACTGCTAATGTTTAAAATTCTGACTACTCTAGATGATGATTTTTCGAAGAAAGTTCTTTCAAACATTAAGAATTGCTGTTTATAAAGCACAGAATTTGTGTGTGAAGCTGATAAATGAAGAGAAAACTGTTTATATTTACAGGTGATTTTGCTTGACTGGCGTTTTCAGAAGGACACAGTTTAAATCCTGAAGATTCATGTATATTCTTCTAGGAAAGCTGTCTAATTTTGGTAAAACTCGTAAAATACAGAATGTTAGTCTCAGGAAATGATTAGGAACATGTAAGAAACACTTGAAATAGTAGTGAATAGAGCCGTTCTATCTTTATGTTCATGTTCAATCACGGAGATTAGGGGTAGAATGCTGTGAAGTGGATAAGAGTTCTGTTAATGTTTACAATTCTGACTACTGTAGATGATGATTTTCTGAAGAAAGTTCTTTCAAACATTAAGAATTGCTGTTTATAAAGCACAGAATTTGTGTATGAAGCTGATAAATGAAGAGAATACTGTTGATACTTACAGGTGATTCTGATTTGACTGGCGTTTTCTGAATGACACAGTTTAAATCCTCAATATTCATGTATATACTTCTAGGAAACTGTCTAATTTTGGTAAAACTCTTAAAAGTCACGGTGATAGTCTCAGGAAATGATTAGAAACATGTAGGAATCATTTTAAATACTAATAAGTAGAGCCGTTCTATCTTTATGTTCATGTTCAATCACGGAGATTAGAGGTATAATGTTGTGAAATGACGAGAGTACTGATAATATTTACAATCCTGACTACTCTAGATGATGTGTTTCCGAAGAAAATTCTTTCCAACATTAAGAACTGCTCTTTATAGAGCTCAGAATTTGTGTATGAAGCTGATAAATGAAGAGAATACTGTTGATACTTAGGTGAATCTGATTTGACTGGCGTTTTCTGAATGACAGTTTAAATCCTGAAGATTCATGTATATACTTCTAGGAAAACTGTCTAATTTTGGTAAAACTCTTAAATTTCTCGGTGATAGTCCCTGGAAAAGATTAGAAACATGTAGGAAACAATTTAAATACTAATAAATTGAGCCGTTCTATCTTTATGTTCATGTTCAATCACGGAGATTAGAGGTAGAATGCTGTGAAATGACGAGAGTACTGCTAATGTTTAAAATTCTGACTACTCTAGATGATGATTTTTCGAAGAAAGTTCTTTCAAACATTAAGAATTGCTGTTTATAAAGCACAGAATTTGTGTGTGAAGCTGATAAATGAAGAGAATACAGTTGATACTTACAGGTGAATCTGATTTGACTGGCGTTTTCTGAATGACACAGTTTAAATCCTGAAGATTCATGTATATACTTCAAGGAAAACTGTCTAGTTTTGGTAAAACTCTTAAAAGTCACGGTGATAGTCCCGGGAAATGATTAGAAACATGTAGGAAACACTTTAAATGCTAATAAATAGAGCCGTTCAATCTTTATGTTCATGTTCAGTCACAGAGATAAGAGGTAGAATGCTGTGAAATGACGAGAGTACTGATAATGTTTACAATTCTGACTACTGTAGATGATGATTTTCTGAAGAAAGTTCTTTCAAACATTAAGAATTGCTGTTTATAAAGCACAGAATTTGTGTATGAAGCTGATAAATGAAGAGAATACTGTTGATACTTACAGGTGATTCTGATTTGACTGGCGTTTTCTGAATGACACAGTTTAAATCCTGAAGATTCTTGAATATACTTCTAGGAAACTGTCTAATTTTGGTAAAACTCTTCAAATTCACGGTGATAGTCCTAGGAAATGATTAGAAACATGTAGGAATCATTTTAAATACTAATAAATAGAGCCGTTCTATCTTTATGTTCATGTTCAATCACGGATATTAGAGGTAGAATGCTGTGAAATGACGACAGTACTGATAATGATTCCAACCTGACTACTCTAGATGATGTGTTTCCGAAGAAAATTCTTTCCATCATTAAGAACTGCTCTTTTTAAAGGTCAGAATTTGTGTATGAAGCTGATAAATGAAGAGAAAACTGTTTATATTTACAGGTGATTTTGCTTGACTGGCGTTTTCAGAATGACACAGTTTAAATCCTGAAGATTCATGTATATTCTTCTAGGAAAGCTGTCTACTTTTTGTAAAACTCGTAAAATACAGAATGTTAGTCTCAGGAAATGATTAGGAACATGTAAGAAACACGTGAAATACTAGTGAATAGAGCCGTTCTATCTTTATGTTCATGTTCAATCACGGAGATTAGGGGTAGAACGCTGTGAAGTGGATAAGAGTT
>NW_005878770.1:0-7423 GCF_000147115.1 Myotis lucifugus | reverse complement strand
TACCGACGATGAGAGAGAATCATTGATTGGCTGCCTCATGCTCGATCCCCCACTGGGATTGAGCCCACAACTTGGGCATGTACTCTGACTAGGAATTGAATCTACTGGCCTGGCTGATTTATTAAACTTTTTAAGAGTTCGTTTGGGAAGACTATGCCCACCTTTCCTCAAGATCTACTCAGGCGTGTTCAAACAAGTTAATTTGCTTTGGAAACATGCACAGCCACATGTTAGGAACCATAATAAGCACTGAACAGTCCAAACAACAACAGAAACACACCAGAAAGCAAGTAAGCAAGGAAGAATGTAAAGAAAGAGCGAGCAGAAGACAGTGTGGGAATTGGTTAAGAACAAGGGTTATGGAATCAGGTGGCCTGAGTTTGAATACTTTCTCTTCCAATAACAAGAAACAAAGGCATGAGAAAATGACTTAACTTCTCTCTGCCTTAGTGTCCTCACCTTACAAGTAAACATTGGGTGATAATGGTCCAACTTCGTAGGGCTGTTAAGAAGATCAAATTGGTTTATTCATGTTAAGTGCTTAGAATCATGCCTGGCACTTCCTAAACCCTCCATAACTGAATAGCCCTGCTGCCAAGGAACTCAGTGTATCAGGAAAACAGCAAACTCCAAACACAGATACACGGCCACATGGTGCAATAAATACTACGATATAAATCTGAGCAAAGTGCTAGAGGAGGCACAGAGTTGATACCAGATGGAAAAATACTGTGGTGATTAGGAAATAGAGGTGATGAGGGACTAAAAACATCACTGCAGGATAAAATAAAGAGGGAGAGATTTATACCGAGAAACTAAGTCAGACCAAATTTCAAAGAGGAGGGTACCTGGAACATATTAAAATTTTAGAAAGCATGCAGGTAAAAGAGCATGAGCAAAGAATTGGGGATATGAAAATATAACATAGATAAGAAATGGTGATTGGTTAGGTGTTCTCCAGGCAGGGAGTGGCTCAGTCGAGGGATATAAGTCTGGAAAAAATGGTTGGGATCAGGCTGTCAATATCTTCTCATGAACATATGCTCGCTAGGAAGCCATTAAAGGATTTGCATGCAAAGGTGACATCATTGCATCTGTCCTTGAAAAGATAACTCTGAATAGAGTTATGTGCACCAAAAACATGGGAGACTCAAGTAATTGCAAGGAAAAGGGAGGTGGCTAAGAACTGGTGAGAGGCAACCAACAAACTTCCCTCCACTAGAAGTAAGAATTCCAACACTGCTCATCACAATCAGAGTGCCCACTGCATACCCACTTCTGTCTCCTTTGATCTAGAATTCTAGAGCTCAGGCTCAGTGGGGCCGAATGCTGCTGTGGGAGAACTGCTTAGAAATCTAATATATGTCATTTTACGATATTATAATAGTCCATTTATTTCTTTGATGAATGTACTTAATTCAATGGAGCTGTCTTTGAAATGCATAGTGGAGCAATTTAAGTTAAAGTGAAGTCTGGAACCTAACATTACTTAGATAAAACAGTGTTAGTTATAAAGGTAGTTTCTTCCAGACTCTAAAACTATTTAGTAAGTACAATACAAAATGGACACTGTAATAATGCATTCTTACTCTCAGGGGTTATATTTTTGCTTTGACTTAGTAAAGCATTACTCTGAGGCTCTATTGAAGAGAGTAATCTTTGTGGTCTATTTAAGTACATATCATCTCTTCAAATCCCAAGTGGAAGCTCATAGTGTAGAAACATGTTAAAGACTCTGACAGCTTTTCTTTGAAGAAAGTGTCTTGAGTAGTTATTGGGTATTTAATATGAATTTAATATATATATATTATCTTTTTAATTTGAATTATTTCAATTTCAGAAAGTACTAAGAGCTATTTGTACAAGCATTCAAATTTCTCAGAAGTCTTTTCACTAGGGTGTTATTAGTGTTAATTATTTCTGCTGCGATTTGATATATATGAAGTGGTGATGTTCTCATTCAAATTCATAGTGATCCTAATAGCCAAAAAGGGGATGGGGGTGCGGGGGAGAGGACATGAACTTTCTGCAATGCTCAAAAGCTTGTTGGCAATATAATTCCTTAGTGTTTTCATATTGTAGGTTGACTTCCTATTCTAAAGAAAGGCCAGTGAATTTGTGATGATTCGTGTAGTGTTGTTCTTTAAGCATTTCCCCTATATATATTAAGATTATTTAAAGCAATGAATGGATTTCAGAGATGATTCAAAGTATTGATGTCATCTAAGTATTTAGACTGCTAGTTCTGTTCTCTCTTGTCTCTGGTCTTTTCTCATTTTTTCCCCTCCCTCTCTCCCTTTCTGTATATCTTTCTAATTTCCCCCTAGCTCTCTCTCTCTCTCTTTTCTAAGTAGCTCAGAGAGCTATCATTTCATAAGAACCATCTATACTAATAGAAGGGTAATATGCTAATTAGACTGGACATCCTTCTGGACAAATCCAGGGTGATGGGGGCCAAGGCAGAGGCAGTTAGGGTCACCAGCCAGCAGGGGAGGGCAGTTAGGGGTGACCAGGCTGGCAGGGGAGGGCAGTTAGGGGTGACCAGGCTAGCAGGGGAGGGCAGTTAGGGGCGACCAGGCAGGCGGGCAGAGTGGTTAGGGGTGATCAGGCAGGCAGGCAGGTAAGCGGTTAGGAGCCAGTGGTTCCGGATTACGAGAGGGATGTCCGACTGCTGGTTTAGGCCTGATCCCATAGTCAGACATCCCCCGAGGGGTCCCGGAATGGAGAGGGTGCAGGCTGAGCTGAGGGAACCACCCCCCGCCCCTGTGCACAAATTTCGTGCACCAGGCCTCTAGTTTATCATAAAGATGATTGGATCATAAGAAATAGGTGAGAAGTTTCTATTTTAGTATTAATAAACTAATAATTATAAATTAGTATTAACAAAAATCTTCAAGATATTTTTCCTTTTCAAACAGATGCAAGAATGTATTTAGGATAGTATATATCTCTAAGGGAATATATGCTATCTCTTGTTTTGTTTAGTTTTTGCCATGTAGCCTATTTTGCTACAAAATCATTCCTTTGCTACAATTAAATTCTTCTGTTTCTGGAATTTCAGCAATTTTGTAAAATATTTTTGTATTTTTTTAAGGTTCAATTGTTTCTTAATATCAACACTCTGCAGGGTATTTTAAAAACTTTTGTTCCAATCAAACTGACCTTTAGTTGTTTTCAAATTGTGCAACTCTTACATGTTAGATATTATCCCACTCAGGCTTTCCTATCCTGGAATATGAACAACTCTTCATAAAATGGTTGGTAAACTTAGTATTTCTCCAAACTCCTATAACTCAATGCAACTTGAAAATATTGCAAACAAATAATTTTAAGGAGGAGAATCATTTGAAATCAAAATAAAATTTTATTAAATGTTTTCTCAATTTTTTTACTTTAAATATTACATTAAAGGAACTTCACTGAAATCATGAGTTGTCATAGAAACAGCATTGCTCCTAAACACTGCCTTAAATAAAACCTTTTTCAAAAAAAAATAAACTATGAAATTATTTTTGAGAAATAAATGCCTTAGGCAATTTGAATTTGATAGTAATGATTTTAATATCAGTGAATACATGTAAAATTCAGATGAGGATGATTAATGCTTTTAATAAAAGCCACATAAAACATGTAGACATGAAACCTAGTCATTCAGAAGTGATTGAAATACTTTTCAATGTTTCTAAGTTTTACAATTTTAGTTTAAAAGCTGGATTTATTTTATGAGAACAAGAAAAATCAGAATAAAATTTATTTTTTTAAGTGACAATCATTTTGGCCTAAAGTTTTATGACATACAACATATGCTTACATGTATCATCTTCCCTGTACTATGAGTATCAAGACAAATTCAGAAATTGATTCTTTTTAGCTGTTGATATGGATATGTTGCTGTCTTAAAAGATTGGAATAACTATTTATTTTAGTGTAACTCAGCTATTGATATATCTTGCAATAGAATATTCACATATATACATTTCATTGGCATTAAATTATGGTTTTTTGTGTGTATGAGAAAGACTGGCTCATATTAAATATTCATGTGACTTAAAACACAAGGCCTCTACTTATCCCTTTTGTTTTCCAAATTTGATTTGTGTATTTATTTTACCAAGTGCATTGGCAAGTTAGTAAACTGTATTTTTTATTTATACTTCAGAAAAGCAAGAATTAGAACATATATATTCTAATATAGAGCAATCAGTAAGTGAGCCTACATTTATTTGCATTCCATAAGTATATTTGATTTACATAGTATGTATTTCACACCAAATAATTCTGGATTTATAAAATACAATTAGGCTTCTAGCAGTGATAAATACTGACAGTTTATATAATTAACTGCGGGGTATTGTCAAGGGCGGGGAAAAAAAAGAACACATATGTAATACCCTTTGTAATGCTTTAAGCAATAAAAAATAAAATTAAAAAAATAATTAACTGATTAATTTTTAGAAAACAGGTGAAATAGAAGCATAACTGAACTCAATGTGCCTTTTATGGCCCTAAGCAAGCTTTTGTTTTTAGCTTTCAGTGTAAAATACATATCACTTTCCCATATGTAATTGTGAGAGTAGTTGTCAAAGTGCATTTTTGCCTCTTCAAGTGTTCATATTTAAATACCATTACTTTATAGTTATCTCATTGGAACTCTTAGGCCCAGACAAATGAAATGTTCTGTTCAAGTATTAAATTTTGATTAATTTATACCTCACATATTTGAAATACACTAGGTTAAACTGCCGACTTTTAAGAATGATTTTAAAGTTCTTACTTTAGATTTGGCTAATGGTTTCCTTGATTTAAGATGAAATATATATACTATTTAACTAAATGTAGCAGCTATGTGTTTCTTACAAAATCTTATCTAAAATAAATTCTTTCTGCCATATCTCAAGCCAACTCTTACAGGCAACTTCTCTAGTCCAGCTGGCAATTGGGTAGGATACATATGCAATTAAAAGGAAAGCTAACCATTTTAAGGCGGTGATTATTACTTTAATATTCAACAATAAGTTGAATGTCCTTGTCTTAATGTCTATGAAATAGTTTATTTCCTACCTTCCTTAGTTTATTTCCCTGTTTCCATTTTCCTTGACTATCTGGGTATCTCATTTTAATTTTGTTTCAGTATTTTATATTTGAGTCTCTTTGTCTTGGAATAGATTCAACTCTAATTACAGCCTAATTAATTAGCCTACCACTGCTTCATAGATGCAGGCAGAGACATGAAACTCCTGAGTCAGAGCAAAAAGCTTAATCACTCAGGGCCCTGCATGCAGCACAAGGATAGCCTGTGCATCTGCTATCCTTGCCCTCAAGTCCCATGGAAGCAATACAACGGTGGACTGAGATGGACACTGCCCATGCAGTGACTTTGCATCACAGCTGAGGAACCCTGAGCTTGGGGAACCCACATTTCTATGGCAGATAATAGGCAAGCCTGCCCTTTGTCCCCAACAGAGACATTACCTCATCTCTCAAGGTTGTTTACTTCAAACACCACCTGAGAAATAGCCTGGGTAAAAAACCTCCTAGGTCCTGCAGTCTTGGCATGCCCAGTAGGACATATTGGAGTACTAGAGACCTGAAGGGGCCTCTATCACATGACATATGTGCAGATATTGTAAATATTTTGACATGCATACCCTATTTTAGGTAGGTCTGTGTGCACATTTCTTAACTATTTTTGGTATATGACTAATTGAATGTGTATATGACAAACTCGGTACTTACCAGTTCACTTTCTTAATCCAGATTATTTCCTAGAACATTAGCATCAAGCAAATTATTAACATCATTTGATTAATGTTCAGATTCATTGCCTTAAAAATAAACTCATAAAGCTCAATAAAGTTTATATGCAGGGATGACAGGGTCTTGGCTGTGACTTTATATTCAGAAGTGAGAGTAGATGGCGGTGACTGATTATACAATGACAGTGTAAGGCTGATACTTGAAATACCTCAAATGAAATGATTCATTTGTAGCATGCATGCGTGGAAAAGCATGCCAAATTTGCAAAGAAAAAAGACTTATTCTTTGATACCACTCTGTTAGATATTTCCATCTCCTTTTCACTGTCTTCTGTAGTTTTCATACTCCAAGCTGGTATCAATTTTCCCTTCAGTTGATAATCAGGCCCTCAAAGATAGCTTCTAAATGTGGCCAATCACCCAACTCTTAGTTATTATCTAAGAAATTGGATTTAATCAGTTTGAGACATTTTGAGAAAAACAAATGTCTAGAAACTGCTCCTATTTGTGGCCATTGTTAAAGGGTTAGAATATTTAAGCACTTATCCCCATTTAAGATATTAGAAAAAGAAGAAAAATTTGATGATTACTTTGAGAAACAGCAGGTTAAATTGTAGAAGCAGTGATTAAGATGGCACAAATTATCTCAAGTGGTGCTGAGAGATGTCAGAGTTTAATGGAATCATTTCTAGTCTCTAGAAGACAGGATCTACATGTTTCCAGTGCATTCCCCCACCCCCCCTCAGATGATCCCAGGAAGAACATGTTTTGTTGTTAACTGCTTTTTATTAATATTGCTGGAAAAAGCAAAAGCAAAATGGCCATCCTTCACTACAAGCCAACCTTAAACTTGTCATAATTTATAAGACCAAAAAGAAGCTATTCAAATTACAGGGTGGGAACAACCAGAACTATTTCTTGGATTTAAAAAAGTCAGGTTCGCCCAGCCGGCATGTCTCAGTGATTGAGTGTCAATGTATGAACCAGGAGGTTATGGTTTGATCTGGTCAGGCCACATGCCTGGGTTGCAGGCTTGACCCCTAGTAGGCGGCATGCAGGAGGCAGCAAGTCAATGATTCTCTGTCATCATGGATGTTTCTATCTTTCTCTCTCCCTCTCCCTTCCTCTCTGAAATCAATAAAAATATATTTAAAAATTCAGGATCAGATTATTGTAGGGTAGGGAGTAAAGACAGATGGGTGAGTCAGCTGGTGAGGGTAATACTGGTGGTAGTAGGGGTAGCAGTAATGTTCTTACAGCTGTTTACTGGGGGCCTTTATCCTGGTCTCTGGTCTGGCCTTTTTCTGCCCATGCCCACCTCACAGACTGAGGAGTTAACTGGAAATTTCCTCTTAGAGCCCGTGCATGCCTTTCTAATTGGCCACACTGGAAAAACCTGGAATGCCAGGATTCCATGCCCAAGTGAATTAGAATCTGCTTCTAGACCCGGCATGAGTTTTCCCCCCAGCTGTGTCTTCCTGAGGTAGACTGGCCTGTTGGTGATAGCTTATAATTTACTTCCTCTGCCTTGATACATTTTCCTTCTCATATACTTTACTTCAATTAGTCCTCATGTGATCTCAGAATTTCTCCATGAGGAAGAGGCTGATTTCACGTCCATGTCTTAAAACTTTGCAGCTGTAGTTCATATCTGTAGGTCTAATTTC
>NW_005878769.1:0-7425 GCF_000147115.1 Myotis lucifugus | reverse complement strand
CTCCCTGTCTTCCAGGAACCCAGTAGGTTTATGCTGGCTTAGAGAACAGCGAGGGGGAGGAGAAATCTGAACCCATGTTTCAGAGGCAGGCTCACAGGACACCTGCAATGCTGGGGGAATGGCAGATCACATTGGGATGCGATGTGGGCTGGAGTCCTGAATATGTTGACTTTATCTTTTAATAATGAATTTCATTAGGAACACAGGCTATTGATGTTCCCAGCAAATAAAATGCATCCTTTCCAGGCAGCCTCGTTCTTCAATAGTTTCTTAGGCAGAGGGAGAAGGAGCAGTGCTGGAAGGCTGTTTCTCTTATTAAACATTCCCCGGCTGTGGCTCTGGGGAAGGGGATCAGAAGCGGAGAGTGCGGAAAGGAAGAGAACCAAATCTCACCGGGCTCCTGCCTTGAGCCAGGCACTTTACATAGCTCAGCTCATGAAATCCTCTCCACGACTTTTAAGGTATAGATACCAGCCCTATTTGAACAAGGGAGAAAGCTCTGCCAAGTTTTGTGACATTACACAACTAATGAGTAGCCGGTTGACATTTGCGCTCAAGCCTTCTTCCTGTGTTAGCACCCATTCCTCTGCACCAGCATTTCTCCCCTTGAGCACTATTGACATTTCGTGTTGGATGGTGTGTGTGTGTGTGTGTGTGTGTGTGTGTGTGTGTGTGTGTACGCGCGCGCATGCACGTACGTGTGTTTGCGGAAGGGGGCTATCCTGTGCATGATAGGATATTTAGCTCATCCCAGGTAGCACGCACTCCCCAGTTGTGATAACTAAAAATATCTGCAAACATTGCCAGGTGTCCCCTGTGGGGGGAAATCTCCCCGGACTGAGAGCCACAGGTCTCTGTCATTCTGCCTAAAGAAGGCTTCTATAGCTCACAGCCCAGCAGCAGCTTCGGAGGTTGTGCTCATAGATCATCTTTGTATGTGTGACATACATTCATCCTTCCATCCACTTGCTCCTACTGTCTATCAATGGTCCCTGAGTGTCCGCTCTAAGCCAGGCACTCACCAGCCATTGGGGCAAGGAGATGAATGATCGTAGTCCCTGCCTTGAGGCATGTGGTCTGATGGGGAAGCAGATGGACACCAGCAGCAGAACACCACGTACAGTGCCTGTGGCAGCGCAGAGGAGAGAGATGTATCCAAGCGTGGGGTCTTTGAGAAGGAAGAACCTACTAGCTATGCAGGATCCACCGGTTGACTTAATAGTAACATTGTCCTAGGGCAGTGGTCGGCAAACTGCGGCCCCTTGAGTGTGGCTCTTCCACAAAATACCACGTGCGGGCGCGCATGTACAGTGCAATTGAAACTTCGTGGCCACACTCAAGGGGCCAAAGAGCCGCATGTGGCTCGCGAGCCGCAGTTTGCCGACCAGTGTCCTAGGGGCTCTTGCTTAGGGATAATTCTGAGTTGTTAGTGAATTAAATCCTTAGTGATCTATTGGATAGAATTTGTTTTTAAGTATTTTATTGAGATACAACATATATATATAGAGCAAAGCACACATTTCTTTTTAAAAATATATTTTTATTAATTTCAGAGAGGAAAGGAGAGGGAGGGAGAGATAGAAGCATCAATGGTGAGAGAGTATCATTGACTGGCTGCCTCCTGCATGCCCAACCACGGAGCCACACCAGCTGGGCCCCAAAGCACACATTTCTTACGTGTAAAACCTGATACATTTTTACATATGGTCACACCCAGGCAACCACCATTCAAGGTCAAGTTACAGAACACGTCTGTCACCCCAGAAGTTTTCCTTATGCCTGTTCTTGAACTTCATGTAAATGGAATTATTACAACATGTTTTCTTTAGTGTCTGTCTGATTTATCATTGGATTTGTGAGATTTCTTCATGCCATTGTATGTAGTAGAACTTCATTTTATCTTTGCCATATAAAATTCCATCGAGTGAATATTGCCATAATTGACTTATCCATTTTCCTATCAGTGAACATTTAGGTCATTTTCAGTTTTGCCTGTTATTAATAAAGCTGTTGTGAACATTTTCATCTATGTCTTTTGGTGGACATAAACACTCCTGGAATTGCTGCGTCATAGGGTAGGTGAATGTTTAGCCTTGGGAAATACTGCCTGGCTTTTTTCCAAGTTTACACCCCCACCCACAGTTCTTGAGAGTTCTGGCCGCTGGTTAAAATCATGCATAGATAGGTAAGGCAGGTATATTAATCCTAACGATGCAGGCAGCAGGGGATGGGTTGGAAAGAAGCGTGACATTACTGTTGTCCCACTGGCCTGGCCTCTGGCACAGTTCCCACACCTGGCTACCTAGGTGCTGAAAGAGAGACTGAGTGGATCAGCCCAGCAGCGAAGGGCTGGATGAAGCTGCTTCCCTGACCAGGAGCTGCTGGTGAATAGTAGCCTGCACAGGGGGGTATAAGAGAGAAATCAGGGTGAAAGCATCCACCAGTCCAGTTTCTTTTCCATAAGAGGCACCAATCTGAAGTTGGTGATTTAATACAGCAAAGACCAAAGCTCTTTGTTGTACGAAGAGCCCCAGTTCCACCCTGGACCAAGGAGAACCACCCTGAACTCTTCGAGGTCATTTCCTTGCCCACCTCCCAGGGCTGTGGAGAGACCAAATGATAACATGTACCTAAAGAATAGTGTGTGCATGAAGAGATGACTCTTTCCAAGGTGTAGTCTGGCCACCCCTGCTATCTTAGGGGGCGGGTGTCAGGGAAAAGCTGTATGCAGTGTTGGAAAAGATACGGGGCTGATGGTAGCACCCTCAGTCACTTACCACTGGGGGTCACTTCGCTATTCTTGTCCTCAGAGTCCCCATCTGTGAAAGCATGTCTGGGCCAGATAATCTCTGCTGGCATTCTTGGGGGGGGGCGCATTGGGGAGTGAGGGTGTAAAGGAACTCGAATCAGACCCCAGGAGAGAGAACCATGTTGGTTAACTTTTACTGAGCACCAGGAACTGTCCTAAGCCCTTTACATGCATCCTGTTGTTTATTCCTCACATCCAACCTTATGAGAAAGACACCATTCTTATTCCCATTTTACTTATGAGGAAACTGAGGCACCAAGAAGTTAAAGGAAACTTACCCACAGTCCCATCGCTGGTGAGTGGAGGCTGTCCCTCAGCCCAGGCAGACTGATCCGCAGGCCCGGTTGTTAAGGCTGTGATGGAACACTTGAATGTGTGGCTCATCAGATTGGAAGGAAGGGAATTTAGAGAAACAACTCAGGGATCACACGTACCTCCTTGCCATTGACTAGTTGTGTGCTCTGGAGAGAGTGCCTTGAGCCCACTGGGCCTCAGTTTCTTCAACCTTAAAATGAGGATAATATTTCCTGTCCCGCAGGGATGACATGGAGGAATAAATTGGTGCCCAAGACTACACTCAGTAAGTGTTAGTTCCCCTTTCCGTATCACAACGTAAGTCGAGGTAGAAATGAAGAATGGTCATTGGAAATGACCTGACCTCCCACCTCCTTGCCACAAGGGAATGTTCTTGGAATGATGCCAAGCCGAAAGCTGGGGTGCAGTGTAATATGACAGAGCAGGAAGAGAACATGAGTCAACCTGGACTTTTATTTTTCATTGAATTCCACCACCCTCCCTGCCCTATCATAAAAGTAATAAGTGTTTATTTTAGGAAATTGGAAAATATAGAAAAATGAAGAAAAACAAGTATCCATAATCTTGACACCAAGGCACAACTGCCGTTGATGTTTTGTTTCCTTCCTTTATGCTTGCTTTTAAGAAAAATAGATGGGATCATATTGGCTATAAAGTTTTGTAGTTTGCCTTTCCGACTAAATAATACACATAAGCATTTTTCTACAATAACGACACTCTCTTTTTAATCATCATTAAATGCTGTGTAATGCTCCATACTATCTGCCATGATTTACTTACTTCCATACTGTTTCTAAATTTTCCACTATTACAAAAATGCAAAGATGACCACAAATTTTTTCAAGAATTTTTTATTGATTTTTAGAGAGGGAGAAAGGAAGAGGGAGAGAGAGAGGAAAAAAACAAAAACATCAACTTGAAAGGGAAACATTGATCGGCTGCCTCCTGCATGATCTCTACCAGGGATCGAGCCCGAAACCTGGGCATATGCCATGACCAGGAATCAAACCAAAGAAGCAATCTTTCGGTGTCAGGACTCTGCCCAACCAACTGAGCCACACCAGCTAGGGCGACCACTCTTTTAAACACAACATTTACCCAAGTTTCTAGTTGCTTCCCCTAAGGCATAGATATTTTTAAAGGCCCATGATATACATTGCCAAATTGCTTTCCAGAAAATGTTAACCAAGTTATATTCCCACTAAGAAAATGAGATTTTTCCTGACACCCATGCTAATAATGATAATTATGAGGTTTAGAAGCTTTGTTAATTGGATTAATTTTTCACCTCATTTTTAAAATTTGCAATTCTTCGATCTAAAATGTTGTTGAATATTTATTCATAACATTTTATTTTTGAATTTTCTTTATGTCTGAATTTATTTTTCAATCTTATTGTGACATATATCAAAAGTATGGGTATGTATAATTTAAACCACCATTATTATAATGCAATAAACACTTATTCACCATCCAGTTTGTGAACTAAGACATTTCTGCACCTTAGAAATCTCCTGGGTGTCCCCCTTTGCATGTTTTTCTTCTTCGGAGGTAACCATAATTCTGACATTTGTGGTAATCACTTATTTGATTTTCCTTATAGTTTTACCACCCATTCATGCATCTCTAAAAAGCAAGTTTGTTTTATCTAGTTTTGAGCTTTGTATAAATGGACTAATGATCTAAATATACTTCTGTGGCTTATTTCACCCCAAGTTGATACTCATCCACATTAATGTGTATACTGACATTCACCCCTTTTCTCCACGTGCGCACATGTTTCTCCAGTGGAATTGTGGAGTTACTGAGTATGTATAGCTTCACCTTCACCGGGTAACCTGTTCAGTTTTCAGCTCAATATACATTGTAAATATACCTTCCAGATTACTTGGTTCCTAACTTTATGAAGCACCTTTCTGACAATTAGATTTTTTTTTTAGTTCAATAGATGATTTTTTTTTCTTTTGTGACTCCTTCATTGCTTCATTATCTAGAAAGTCGTCTGTCACCCTTAAATAGATTTTTTCATTATGTTCTTTATTATGTTCTTTGTTTTGTTGTTGCTTTTTTCTTTTCTATCTTTGAGCTCTTATGGACAGTATGTGTTTTACTCTTTGTAGCATTTGGAACTTACTTTGCTATACAGCACAGAGTGAAAATATTTGATTCTGCTCAATTTCTAACCAATTGTTTTTTAACGCGTTGTCAAATAACTCGTCAGTGCCATGTATTGTCTGTTGACTCTCAGCATCCATACCCGTTCTTGTATATTCTCTATCCCATCACAGCTGAGAACCTGAAAACTACATTTCCCAGAGGTCCTGGTGTTAGTTTCTGCCCATGGGAGGCAGTCACATAGGATTGCCAGGTGGGAAAAATGTGAAAGCTAGTTTTCTGCTTGTGGCAACAGCATCAGCAGGAATGCAGACTCCTATAGTACCCCTTCCCTGTTTTAATCCTCCAGCAGTAGACGAGGTAGTGTTCATCTGTGGGCAACATGGCTTACTCCCCTTTGTTCTTCTGTTTTTTGTATACATGTGTAATCAACTCCCTGTATTAAATCTCTCTGTTTGAAATACCTTGAGTGCTTTCTGTTTTCCTGTGTGTGCACTGATTGATAAACCTTCCTCTCCCTATTGACTTGCAATACCAGGTTTAGTGTGTGTGTGTGTGTGTGTGTGTGTGTGTGTGCGCACACTCGTGCGTGACCACTCATGTGAGTACAAGAAAGAGGAGGGAGAGTGAATGAACAAGAGAAAGTGTGGTATTTGTTTTGGATATACATATTTTGATTTATTGATCTTTTTGACAATTCTTACATGTACTTATTTATCATCATAATTATTACATCTTTAGCATACATTTCAGTATCTGAATGTGCAATTGTTTCCTCATTCTTTCTTATCTCAATGTGGCCTTCACTATTCCCATTTGTGTACTCATGAATCTGGCTTTTAAGAAAAACGTATTTAAAAGCACAGTTGATTGTGTTCTGTCTATTATCACCTTTTCCTTGCATTTTAGTGAAGCTGAGCATTTTGCTTAAGAGGAGCTAACATTGCTTCATTGTGGAGAATCACAGAAAGTCACATGCACATCTGCACGCACACACACAGCACCTCCTCCTCCTGTGGGCATAGCAGGCATTTGTGTCTGGGTGCACAGCTGATCAATTATCATCCATGAAGAGTGGTTCTTCTCGCCCTGCCCAGTGTTCTCAGTGGTTAGAGCATTGGCCCACACACAGAAGGGTCGTGGGTTCAATTCCTAGTCAAGGGCATGTGCCTGGGTTACAGGTTCAATCCTTGGCCCCATTCGGGGTACATACGGGAGGCAACCAATCGATGTGTGTGTCTCTCACATTGATGTTTCTCTCTCTCCTCCCCTGCCTTCCTCCCTTCTACTCTCTCTAAAGATCAGTGGAAAAAGTATCCTTGTGTGAGGATAAACAAAACAAAACAAAAGAGTTTGTTTTGCCACATTGGGGTCACCCTACTTGGAGAAGAAGCTGCAGAACTGTCTCTCTAACAATGAAAGAGGGTCTTATTTTTCTCTGAGTCAGCCTGGCTAACTATGCCCAAGGTCAGAAGAGAGTTCCTGCAAGACCTTGCAATTCCTTAATAGTCCTGTTTGGGCTCATTGGATGAAATGGCTGTGGGAAAATGATCTGGTCATTATTTTAAACATGGGGTAATCATAGCAGGAGACATAGCCGCTGGAACAGTTCTGCTTTGGTAGCTACCAAAAGGAAGAGCATTGGAGAAGGTGACTTGTAGGGCATCTTCTTATTTCTTGTAAGGAGACACTCATGCCATTCTGAAAACACCCCTGAGACCTCTCCACCGGGCTCGGCTCATGCTCTTCTATTAAGCCTGGTTTGGTTGGCATCAAGGGCTGCCCACATTCTGGAAGCCCCTGCCCTGGGGAAACCTCTGGCACTGTCCCCCACATGGTTGGCTTCGTGTATCTGAAGACTTTGGACATGAAAGCACTCAGACCCTCAGGGCTCGGTGCCCTGGAGAGTCAGGCACATTGAGTGTGAGGAGCAGTGACGATTTTAAAGGGAACCTGAAGGCTGTGCCAAGGCTTGCCTGGCAGGGACAGCTGGGTGAGGGGACATGACTTTGCAGACTTGGGAGCAGAGGAGGAACCCCACCCCCCACCCCCATCCCCACCCCCACCATGAGCTTCAGAGTCAGACTGCCTGGGCTTGAATGTTTGCAGACATTCTTGGTTGTCACAACTTGGAGTGTGTGCTATGGCATTGTGCGTAGGAGGCCAGGGATGCTGCTAAAACACTC
>NW_005878768.1:0-7425 GCF_000147115.1 Myotis lucifugus | reverse complement strand
AATATAAATCTTTGTTTTACTATGGTTTCAAATATAAAAAAATTTCTATATGTGACACGGCACCAGAGTTAAGTTAGGGTTTTTCAAAATGCTGACATGCCGAGCTCAAAAGGTTCGCCATCACTGCTATAGACTCTATAGAGTCTTCCTAAACACCTCACGTTCTTGTTCCACAGGTGAAACGACTTTTAGTTGCCTGTTTGTTCCCCTACCCTCCTTCTTCCACTGTAAAACCTTCTGCTTAAAATGTTGGTTCATTTTCAGTTAGAAGGACCCTCTTGCCATCCACCCTTCCAAGAAACTCCTGAAATGGACCCAGACAATCAAGGTGAGCATTTTTTGTCAAGTTTCTGAGCATAATTTGTAAATAAAAACATTAGGCACAGGTGTTGTATTTTCGGACTTCTGAGTTGCAGCAGAGTAGACGTTTGGCAAATTTCTGGCTGAAAAAAGAAACTATTGAGTGATTTAAAAGACTTTTTCTTCTAAACATAAATTCATATTTAAGAATATTTGGTCTATTGTCTCCAAAGCACCCAAATAATTTAACGAATTACTTGGTCTCAATATAATTACATTTTAATTACAAGAAGTGGCTTATTTTTAAATTATTCTCATAATTTACTGTTAAAATGATATCACTGTAGAAATTTCCATGTCAGGGGTTAAGTATCCAGTACTATGTGGGCCCAAGGTTGGGAGAAAGCTCTCACAGCTATCATTATGTGAATATTTGATAAACGAATGTGGGGGGACCAATTCCCCCTTCTTCTAACACATCTGAATGCCAGCTTAGGCCCAAACTGGTCTAGGACATTTTTATTGGTGGGTCTAGTTGCAGCCCCTAGCTAAAATCTAGATTGTTAACTTTATTTGTTCTACATAAAATTCTATAATAACTCAAGTTATTTATCTAAAACAACAAGTTGAGTAATTCAAATTATCTTTGGGTTTCCCAAATTTAGACCCTCATATTAATAAGCTTAACACAGAACAGTAGGTAATGTATTCAAAGCCAAATTCTCTGTCTCTAAAGATGTGTTTTTAAAATTTAGTGTGCCAGCATCACCTGCAGGGTTGGTTAAAATGCTGGGCTTCACCTACAGAGTTAGTGCCCCAGTTGGTCCAGGGTGGGGTCCAAGAATTCATTTCCACAAACTCCCAGGTGATACTGATGTTGCTCATCTGGGATCACACTTTGACAACCACTGACCTAAAATACCTATTTCTGGATCATCAAAGTAGATGATGGACAGTTGAAAGCAATTTTATTATATTTTTAGTATCTGTAGAAAATGACACATATTGATTTGGCTAAACAAAATTAAGAATCATTTAAAGTGGGGAGAAATCAAGATGGCAGCATAGGTAATCACCTATACTTGCTGCCTCTCACAACCACATCAAAATTACAACTAAATGGAAGAACAACTACCACCCAGAACCTTGGGAAAGCTGGCTGAGAGGAAGTTCCACAACTAGAGAGGTGAAGAAAGTGCATTGAGACCGGTAAGAGGTGCGGAGGCACAGAAAGTGCTGGCACCTGCATGTGCTGTTCTTTAAACCGGGAGGGAGATACAAGCTCCCACTTGCTCTGAACTCCAATTACCGGCGAGACTCTAGGGGACCCAGACAAATACGGGGAGAAACTGGACTGTCTGGCATTGGGACAGGAACGCCAGGGCGGCTTACTCTTAGAGGTATTCCCAGCAATCATTGTTCCTGCACAGGTGTGCGGGATGTAGAGAACCAGGGACTTCTCCAGTTCAGGGAAGCCAATGCTGTTTGCTCCGCCCTGGTGACTCCCAGAAACCCCGCCCAAGCTGTGCACATCAGCTTTTGCATATGAATGGCCTGTCCTTTCGGCCTAAAACAAACTGCAGCTGGGTCAGAGAGCCCCAGAGATTCCAAAAGAAGGCCCATTACCTGGCAGCAGCAGCGGCCTTGCTTTACAGCTTGGCCTCCTATGGGCACTTCCAAACCCCATACAAAGAGGAGGAATCTGCAGATGTCTCTGTAGCTCCTGCTGGGCAGCCCCAGACAGTGGCTGACCTTGCACCTCCTTGGAGAGGATAACAGATTACAACTTTTCACATCCATAAGAGACACACTCAAGGGGCAGACTCAGTGAGCACCAAAGCCCTACTGAAGGAAGACCTGCCCCATAAGGGTGTCTCCTGGCAACAGATAGTCCAGTATAGACATAGCTGGTCACCACAGCCAATTGGCCTGGAGGTCAATTCCTCCCAGTGATACCAACAGCAATCAAGGCTTAACTACAACAAGACTGTGCAAACACCCCACAAAGGGGTGCACCAAGAGTGTCCACCTCAGGTGGCTGGGGAGGCTGAGCCACTGGGCCATGTAGGATACCAACCACAGAAGGCCACTCTATCAACTCAAGGAGACTTAGCAGCTACCCACTACATAGAAACAAACACAGGGAAGCAGCCAAAATGTGGAGACAAAGAAACAAGTCACAAATGAAAGAAATGGATGAAAGCAAACTACTGGATATAGAGTTCAAAACCACAGTTATAAGGTTACTCAAGAATCTTCTAGAAACCTCCAAGAAACTCAGTGAGACCCTCAAGGATATGAAAAAGGACCAATCAGAAATTAAGCATACACTAACGGAAATAAAGAATAATATACAAAGATCCAACAGCAGATGAGAGGATCCCAAGTATCAAGTCAAAGATTTGAAATACAAAGAAGCAAAAAACACCCAACCGGAAAAGCAAAAAGAATACAAAAATATGAAGATAGTGTAAGGAGCCTCTGGGACATACCAACATCCAAATTATAGGGGTTCCAGGAGAAGAGAGAGAGTAAGATATTGAAAACATATTTGAAGAAATATTGACAGAAAACTTCCCCTACCTGGTGAAAGGAATAGACTTCCAAGTCCAGGAAGCGCAGAGAACCCCAAACAAGAGGAATCCAAAGAAAACCACACCAAGACACATCATAATTAAAATGCCAAGAGCAAAAGACAAAGAGAGAATCCTAAAAGCAGCAAGAGAAAAACAGTTAGTTACCTACAAGGGAGTACCCATACGACTGTCAGCTGATTTCTCAACAGAAATTATGCAGGCCAGAAGGGAGTGGCAAGAAATATACAAAGTGATGAATAGCAAGAACCTACAACCAAGATTACTCTACCCAGCAAAGCTATCATTCAGAATTGAAGGTCAGATAAAGAGCTTCACAGATAAGAAAAAGCTAAAGGAGTTCATCACCACCAAACCAGTATTATATGAAATGCTGAAGGGTATTCTCTAAGAAGAGAAAGAGAAAGGTAAAGATAAAAATTATAAATAACAAAGTGACAACAAATACATATCTATCAACAAGTGAATCTAAAAATCAAGTGAATAAAAAATCTGATAAACAGAATAAACTGGTGAATATAATAGAATCAGGGGCATAGAAAGGGAGTGGACTGACAATTCTCGGGGGGAAGAGGGTATGAGGGGCACAGGAAGAGATTGGACAAAAATCTTACACCTATGGACGAGGACAATGGGGGGGGTAAGGGCATGGGGTGGGGTGGGAACAGGGTGAAGGGGAGCTATGGGGGGAAAAAAGAGGAACAACTGTAATAATCTGAACAATAAAGATTTTAAAAAAGAATGCTGGTTGCATAACATTGTGAATGTGATTAATGCTACTGAATTGTACACTTAAAAATTGTTAAAATAGCAAATTTTATATTATATATATTAGTACAATAAAAATTTTAAATATTAAAAAAAAGAATCATTTAAAGCAAAACACATTTCCCAGTCAAATTGCTCCCATATGTAGCTTGTATTATTTCTGTAAGTATCTAAAAGTACTTTGTTCATAGCTTTGGGCCTGGTATGTCTAGCAATCTTTTCCTTTCTTGAATTTCTCCCACCAGCGAGGGGGTGGGGAGCCTTGAGGAAGCTGGGCTGGTGGTGAAGCGCCTGGGCTGTACATTCCTTTCCACGTGCTGCTGTATCGCAGCCGGCCACGCTATGCTGTGTAAGTTCATCAGATGACGCTGCAGAACAGAGCCTGACCAGAGGGCGATGGGCCAGATGGTAGAGCAGCTACAGAGTCGCTCTTCCTCCAAGAACAGCATCTGTGAACCGGCAAGATCCCTAGTTTACTGATTCTCTGTATTCATTTAATACATCTGAGAGCATAAAAATGGACCAATTCCTAGAAGGAAAAAATAATACCAGGCATTGCACTTTTGTAAAGTATTTCCAGACTATTATTATCTCTCTTCTCAATTTGTTTTACTTCCCACATAGAGCAGAGATGTTTCTCACTTCTCCTATGCTCTAAGTTTGGACTCTTATCTGAAAAGAAAGTATGTTTTAAAAATAAGGATACATTAAATGACAAAAGATTTAGAACTAACTGTAGAGTTTTATATAGGGGTACCTGTTCAAAAAAAGAAAAAAAAGTGGAGCTTTTTAAACAAGATTGCTTGTATTGGTGGCATTTTCAGGCACAGCCCACATTCACCTGAAGTGGGTGCTTTGACTCATAATCATAGATTGGTCATTGAATCAATGTATGTTCAGGCAGAGGCATTTGGTGGGCTCCAACTCCTCCAGGATGGGTCTGACCCAGTCCAGGGTAGAGCATAGTGCCTGGTCCTCCAGATAGAACTTTACTCCACAACATTCAAGGGCAAGGCATCCTTTTGCAAACCAAAATCAAGTCACTGTGGCTTGGCATGAAATTGACAGTGAGCTAAGTCTGGGAAGCCATCCACCCCTGTGAGACAGACAGAAACTCTAAGGTTTTTATCCTGAACATCTGGTCTGAAGTGGTCAGAGCATCTGGTCTGACATGGCACTGTGACCCTCACTTGCTATACTTTTTGTCTTTGGCTTTGGGGTCCACTTAAAGACATGAGACTCCCCATTAGGACTGGACACAGAGATCTTTGCCAAACCTAGCTCTGATCTCGGTAATTGCACCTCGCAGCCATTCTCTCCACTCAGTTAATCATAAAAAAAGGCTATATTTGCCCATAATTGATGTCCTTGTGGCTTCCAGATACTGAACTATTGGCTTGTCTCTACCTTCTGAAACTCATCTTCCTCGGCCTTTTTACTATTGTTATCTCCTGGTTTCACTGGCTTTCACTTCTCATTCTTTCTCTTAAATTTCTCTTTCTTAATTATAAAAATAATATAGGTCTTTATCAAAAATTTAGGGAATAGCACCAAGTAGAAAGAAAATAACTATGAACACTAAGAATTCAAGCACCCAGAGATATCCACTATTACCAATTTGGTGAATGCCGCTAAGAATTAAGCTCCACATGGCAGGGATTTTATCTGTTAACTGCTATTTTTCAAGGGCCTGGAATCATGCCAGGGCCATATAACAAGAGCTCAATAAATATTTGTTAAATGAATGATTGGATAGATAGCATTTGAATTGCTTTTTATATATGCATAGATACATATGTGTATATATGACTAGAATATATTAAGAAAATTGAGGTTATATTCTACATTGAGTTTTTTAAAATATATTTTTATTGACTTTTAGAGAGATAAGAAGGGAGAAAGAGAGATAAAACATCAATGAGAAAGACACATTGATTGGTGGCCTCCTACATGCCCCCTATTGGGGATCGAGCCCCAAACCTGGGCATGTGCCTTGACTGGGAATCAAACTGTGACCTCCTGGTTCATGGGTCAACACTCAATCACTGAGTTACACCGGCTGGGCTACAAAGAGATTTTTATTCTATTTGTTTATAAGGCTGTTTCCTCCTATAAAAACATGGGCAGATTTGTGGGGGAATCCTCACTTTTTGGTGGACTCTGAGGGTGAGTCTAGGGTCCCCTGCAGCCTAAGATTCTGTAGACCATTAATATTTGTTCCTAGATGGGAAAGAGAGCAAATAAAGTGGGGCTACATGACCCCTAGGGCTGCCTTCCAGGATGTGGGATTTGTCTAATGAGATGATCATTTATCCATGTTATTTTATGTTTTCTTTACAGATGCTCTCAATAGTATTGAGAATTCCATTTATAGAACAGCCTTCAAATTACGATCTGTGCAAACCACGTGTCAACGTAAGTAGAACTCTCTGAAACACTGGAAATAATTGGTTCCTGATGCGCTATGTAAATTCAGAAAGCAAACCAAAACTTATGTGAGTGAGGTCAAACTCCAGAGGTTGCATCTGTGCATTTCCTCCACTTGTAACAGAGGAGATGGAGGGGGAGGGGACACCATGTGTGTTCAACCAAAGGGTAGCTTCATTGACTGAAATAGAAAATGATTTTTGGATGAAGATTTTTTTTTCCTATTTTGTTTCTGAAAAAAAAAATGTTGGTTTCCCTTTCAGGATACCAATATTAACACAAAATAAAATTACAAAATAGGTTAGTTTAGAAATCTGTACTTGTAGATGTAAATTTAACATTTTAAAATTTCTTCTACCTCATAAGATTTTCATTTTCAAGTTGTACTTCTCTCTCTGAACATGTAAAAGTAGGTTCAGGTGAATAATTCCTGGGCCATAAATTTTAAAACTATGTCGAGAATTCCCTGTGAACTGCTCTTTTGTGTTAAACTTAGATCTGATTGAATGCTATGGTTTTCTTTTCCGATACTGTTATCTAAGCAAAATAAAGTAAATATTGTAAAAACATTTATCCTGGCCTGGCCAGCGTGGTTCAGTAGTTGAGCGTTGACCTATGAACCAGGAGGTCACAGTATGATTCTGGTGAGGGCACATGCCAAGTTGTGTGCTCGATCCCCAGTAGGGGGCATGCAGGAAGCAGCCAATCAATGATTTTCTCTCATCATTGATGTTTCTCTCTCTCTCTCTCTCTCTCTCTCTCTCTCTCTCTCTCCCTATTCCTTCCTCTTTGAAATCAATAAAATACATTTAAAAAAATGTATCCTGTAAAAATTCTCCAACATGAAATAAATTGGGTCTTGGCTGTGAAAAGCAATAGGCATTCAGCATACCTAAACTTACTGATTTCTAATAAATTCTGTATTACATTTTTAAAAATCACTTTATGTGAAATGATTTATGACATTATTATATCAGACCTAAAAGAAGCTATTATATATATCATTTTTTCCTAAAGGTTGAGCGTTTTTATATTTTGCTTTTTGCCTAATAAGTTATATAGACCAATGAATTTCAAATTGTGCTTCACAACAGTTTGTGCATGGGTATGATGTAGGACACGAAAGGGTTAGCAAGGTGGGAAAGGAAGAATAGACAACCCAGGAAAACCCAGAAACCGTCTCCTCAACCAGAACAACTGTATTTCTCTATTTTCCATACTGCCTTTCTGTATAAGGGTCTTTTGAAGCAGGGATTCCAGAAAGAAAGAAAGAAAGAAAGAAAGACCGAAAGAGAAGAAAGAAAGAAAGAAAGAAAGAAAGAAAGAAAGAAAGAAA
>NW_005878767.1:0-7425 GCF_000147115.1 Myotis lucifugus | reverse complement strand
ATCCCAAGCATTTTCTTCCTTCTTCTTTTTTCTCTCCCCCATCACTAAGCTCATCCTGAAACAAGTGATTTGTTTCACTAAAATCAATCACAGGACTTGCTCAACCCAAGTAAAACAAAAAGAAGTTCCAGCAGCGCGTTTGAGCTGCAGGGAGAAGAACGCTGGCTGGATTTGCAGCTTTCTCGGCATCACTGGGACTTAGGGAAACAAGCTCCCAATTTGTGTTTCCAATCCAGAAGCACATTCGGCTTTGTCAAGCTGTGCTCCGCATTGCCCCTCCACGCTCGTCTCCTGGTCTCCCCAGTTGTGAAATATTAATCCATTCAACTGTGCAAACCAGACTTAGGAGTCACCCTTGAACTTTACCTTTCTTCTTCCTCACACCCCCAAATCCAATCCATCAGCAAGGCCCCCTCCCTCAGGCTACCTCCTGCATATTCCACGAGTCTCTACTCCCTGCATGGCCTCCTCCACTGCCCAGTGCCATCTTCGCCTTCCGACTGGACTAGTAGCCTCTGAAATGTCACCTTGTCCCCAGCCATGCTGGCCACTTCCAATCTTGCTTTGGCTTTTCTTTGCCCTTGGAATGAATACAAGACAATTATGAGACATCCCATAGGGTTCCTGCATGATCTGAACTTGAGATAGCTCCTCAGCTTTGTATTGAGTCACTCCCCTCCCAGCTCCTTCATCCCACTCCAGGGACACTGTCTCTCCTCCTTCTCTTTGGAGAGCTCTGAGCGCCTCTCTATCTCAGAGAGAGATGTCACCCAGCCCCTCCCCTGTTATTAGTCCAGTGAATCTTTTTTTTTAAATATATATTTTTTATAGAGAGGGAGAGGGATAGAGAGTTAGAAACATTGATGAGAGAGAAACATCAATCAGTTGCCTCCTGCACACCTTCTACTGGGGATGTGCCCACAACCAAGGTACATGCCCTTGACTGGAATCGAACCTGGGACCCTTCAGTCTGCAGGCTGACGCTCTATCCACTGAGCCAAACCGGTTAGGGCTAGTCCAGTGAATCTTAACCCTAGCATCTTCTAGGGAACTTTTATTCCATCCCCCAGAGATTCTGACTCAATTGATGTCGTTTCATCTCTGTATGCCTTGTACCCATTACATTAATATTCTTTAGATCTTTAAGGGAGAAAGGAAGGGAGGGACCAATGAATTTCCCACAAAGGCTATGAGTAGGAGTAATTACGATGATTCACGTTTACAATAGCAAAATGGAAAGGCAGTGTAATTGCATGTTAATGTGAGATTTCACTTCTCAAAAGCAGTGCTATCCCTGGCTGGATCCTTCTATGAAAATGTTAACATGGAATGTAGACTCTGAGCACATTTGAAAGCTGAATGCTCAGCTTGTCCAAAGCCCATTGCCTAATCAGTGTTAACTACGACTTTTAAAACAGCAGAACTACAGTCTATTTCTGTATCTATGCCTCAAATCATTTCTTCTTTCAAAGATTACATTTTGTTTCATTTTAAGCCATTTTTTAAGGTCTTTGCTTTTTAGCTGAGAACAGATCCGTAGGGTTCAGGAACTCAGTACTGGCACTAGAACATGCATTTTTTCTACTGGATAAACGAAACATAACTGACACGGTGCAGTGTCCTCCCTGGATTAGCTACTTGACATGTGAAAAGAGGAGTCCGAAGTGGCGAGGAGTCGGCTCTGGGTAATTACGGAAGCTCACTTAGAAAAGAACCTGCTAAAAATACAATTTGGTGCCCGGCCGGTGTGGCTCAGTGGTTGGGCGTTGACCTATGAACCAGGAGGTCATGGTTCAATTCCCAGTCAAGGTACATACCTGGGTTGTGGGCTCGATCCTCAATAGGGGGCGTGCAGGAGGCAGCCGATCAATGATTCTCTATTATCATTAGTGTTTCTATCTCTCTCTCTTTCTCTCTGAAATCAATAAAAACATATTTAGCCCCAACCGGTTTGGCTCAGTGGATAGAGCATCGGCCTGCAGACTCAAGGGTCCCAGGTTCGATTCCGGTCAAGGGCATGTACCTTGGTTGCGGGCATATCCCCAGTATGGGGTGTGCAGGAGGCAGCTAATCGATGTTTCTCTCTCATCAATGTTTCTAACTCTCTATCCCTCTCCTTTCCTCTCTGTAAAAAATCAATAAAATATATTTAAAAAAAATAAAATAAAATAAAAACATATTTTAAAAAAAATACAATTTGGTGATGCCAGCCACTGTGACTGGCAACTTCACAAAAGGGAAAAATGCCAGACCTCAAGTATTCACTCGGAAATAGTCAATCACCAAAGTTAAGTCTGCAACACCAAGCTTCTGTCTATACTGTATTATTAAGGCCAGGTAACACTGCAGCTCCCTAAGCTCTAGCTGCCTGCCACTGAGAACAAAGACCACAGTTTTCATCTCAATCACCCCAACCACGGTGCCTAGCACTTGGAGGCACTGTTCCCAAGAAATATTTGTCGACTGAAGTAACGGAATCTAACCATCCACTTGGAAAATCCTTAGTTGAGGGCCACTCTGTAGTAGATGGCAGTGACAGGGCCCAGAAGTGTCACCACTGGGGAAGACTGACTCATCAGCTGAGACTAGAAGCTTGGCCACACCTAAACAGCCCTTGTTTCAAAACTATGTTATCTTCCATTTATTCTCCCAAAGGCCCATTTGACTTTCCTAAAAGTCATTTGTTTCCTATAAGGTCTTTCTCCCCCACCCCTTCCCCCTGTAAAGATGGTATGTAAAGCCTCACAGTCTCACTGCCTCCTTGAGTCACATCTTTCTGTAAACTTGCATAGACCTGAATTTTAAAGATCAGTCTTCTCTCTTGCTAATTTACTTTGTCAGTTTAATTTGCAACCCGAATAATGAAACCTAAGAGGTTATAGAAAAAGTTTCTCCTCCCTGACAGCAGCATCATGAAAACCTTAATTTCTGCACTACTTCTGGGTGACATTGGAAACCTGCCTCCCAGACAAATGAAGGAGGAAATGGTGGAATTGAAAACGGTAGAGATCTCAAGCAAAGAAGCTGAAAGAAGGCAAGTCCTAGATTCTGTCAAGTTCAATTCATAGAACATCCTCAGTAGGGCAAAGCGCTACTTAACACTGAGCAGTTTTAAATTAATATTTGAGATATTTTTTCTTCTTCTAATTAATAGCGTAAAGATTAACTTTGTAATCAATAAAGAACCACCCAAGGAAATCATACAATTATAAACTCAGGGCTGGAGTATGCAAGTAGCACAATAAGAACGCTCAAAGCTCAGCCTCACCAGCAATCAAAGAAATGTTCACTTAAAAAACATTAAGAAATTCTGTTTTTCCTGTTACATTGACATTGATTTTTTTTAAAAGTCAATATTCACAGGTAGCTAGAATGCAGTGAAATGAGAATTATAATGTACTGTTCATGGGAGCAGAAATTAAAAGCAACCTGGATATATGTATTCAACTCTTTCAGATGTATCTAACACTCACTGGCCCAGTCATTTCTCTCTGAGGGGTGATTTCTAAGCCAATCATCAAGAATCTGAGTAATGATTTACATCACAGTATACACAAGCAAAAACAAAAAAACAAAAAAAACAAAAGCAAAAAACTGGAAACCACCAAAATGCCCAACCCTGAAAAGAAGAGGATGAAGCTGTTAACAGTTTGGGAAACAGGATAAATCGTGGATGAGGGACTTGGAGGGAAGGATAAACTTGGTTTGGAACATGCTGAGTTTGAGGTGCTGATGGGACACCAGGTTGTGGCATCTTCAGAAAGGCAGGAATGGAGGCCTGGGCAATATAGGGACCAGAGAGAAAGCTTTGACACAGACTCGACTCGGAGAGGATAACCAGGTCACGGAAATCGCGTTCTTCAATGATAGGTAAGGTCACTGAAGAACGTTATTTATGGACGAGGCTGACTCCAAAGAGTGAGCACTAGGAGAAGGGAAATTGTTTATATGCCCCCCGTGCCCCACAAGGAAACAACCTGAAAGGACAGAAAACAAAATGTTAAAATTATAGGTGATTTAAATCTTTGTACTCTTTTCCTTAAAAAAAAAACAACAACAAAAAAAAACCCACACAGCAGTTTATACATTCAATCCATATATATTGAGCAACTATAATGCTCCAGAATTTTCTTAAGGGCTGAATGATGAGTATATACTATTTTTCGGTAGTTTAAAAAAATATTTCTTAATCTTTATTGTTGAAAGTATTACATATGTCCCCCTTTCACCCCCAATGACCCCTTCTAGCCTGCACCTGCCCTTAAAAATATTTTTTTAAATTAAAGTTGTTCTTCTAACCAATCGTTTTACACATAAGGAAATGTTGACAGCCCTGAGGGAGGAAGTGACTTGCTCAAGGTCAAACAGTCAGCCCGCAGAGCCTCGAAGCCCAGCCTGGAGCGCCAGCAAGCACCAGAAAAGGAGAGCTGGTTTGCAACCAAGTTTCCTGAGCACAGCTCTCCTCCAAGGTAAGGAAGTGCTATAAATACCACCATCAGCGTGTGCTTAATCATATACCTTCCACTGCCTTATTGTAGCTAATCATCTGCATGGCATTTTACCAAAAAGTTTCAGAGCAAAGTATAATTTTCTTTCTTGATAATTTTGAGGACTTTTTGTCCTTTACAAAAAAAAAAAAAGTGTTCTGGGTGTTTTCCCAATTAAAAAAATATTTCCTCCCACTATGGATGCTGCCAGGTTTTTCATGCAAGTCCACCCACTCCAAGCTGCATCCATGTCTGAATATAAGTAGATATATCTGAAAACTGGCTGAGCTCTTATCACAGGATTTAACGCAAAGTCATAATTCCTTCAAGATTATCCAATTCACAATATCCATTGGAACAAAAATCCCATTGTCTTTCCTCACAGATCTTAAATTATTAAAAGACCACCAGACATCTAGTATAGACCCAACAAAAATGAAATACGATTTCTGTAAAGCAGAACATTATTTCCATTAGTCATATCAGCTAGAAAGCTTTTACATTTAATTAAATAAATTAATTATAGCCTTTAAACCAACCTCTCACATGAATTAGATTTACAAAATATGTAGCCTTTGGTTGACCTATATTTCATTTTTTAAATTGGGCCCACTCACAATCCAGTAATCAATAAATAGAATACCAGAAATAGTATCCCTATTTGTTAGATATTATAAATGATCAGCTTGGTGGATGCAAAAAGCAAACAGTTATTGATCTATTGGTCTAGTCTTTTGCGATCCATCTCCTGAAGGCATTGTGGATAAAAGGCCTTTTTATCTTTATTGTTGAAAGTATTACAGACACTTTCAAAAATAAAAATAAAAAATAAGCCTGGCCAGCATGGCTCAGTGGTTGAGTATCGACCTATGAACCAGGAAGTCACAGTTCAATTCCCAGTCAGGCCACATGCCTGGGTTGAGGGCTTGATCTCCAGTGTGGCTCAAATAAACGCTTACAAAAATTCTCCAGCCCGGCCAGTGTGACTCAGTGGTTGAGTATTGAGCTACGAACCAGGAGGTCACAGTTCGTTTCCCAACCAGGGCACATGCCTGGGTTTTGGCCTTGATCCCCAGCAGGGGGCATGCAGGAGGCAGCAGATCAATGATTCTCATGATTAATGTTTCTATCTCTCCTCCATTCCTCTCTGAAATCAATAAAAATATATTTTAAAAAATTCTCTATAGGTTGAACACCTCTTCTATCAACAGCATGAAATATTTTTGTCTCTCTCTGTATTTCAGGTTCCCATTTCTTTACCCTTAGACCTGATGTGGCTATGAATGCCTGTCTAAATGTCTCACAAACCTAATCCCTGTGATGTGAGTTTTGATAACCGTCACTGCCTCCGCACTGGGAAGGTGAAGGCTACTGTGTTTCTTAAGGGTGACTCTGGTCTATTTTTGAGAAAAACCATAGCATACTAGCACACAACTTTATACAGGCTTTTCATCCATTATTTGCCACTCTGATAAATCAAAACCGTAGATATTATTTCAGCGAGCATATCCGAAAGGAAGAGAACCTAGTAGGTAAAATCTCAAGCGATGGCAGGCAGTCCTGACTTTGAAGAGCCACTCGGTCACTTATGAGGTGTGTGACCCTCGGCAAGTGACTTAGGTTGCAATTTCCTCAATTGTAAAAAATTGGTAATGGCCCCGGGACTGTGGAAGAGAATGCACAGCTTGCCACGGTGCCTGGTACATAGTAAGTGCTTCATACAATAAATGTTACTTAACAGTATTAATAAGATGTTTTTCAGGTTTAATATATATAATGCAACCAGCATTTACAAAAGACTTATTCATCCCTCTTCCCCAAATCAGAAACCCCAACCATACTGCCTTGGGAATTACTGTGAAGACTAGAAAATAGGACAAAATAACTCTCTAATGCCTTCCTTTCCGAATGAGGTCAATATTCTAATGCTCCTGTTTATATTTACTCTCTCCTGGTTCCCTCTGATGGAGCCTCAGCTGTTCCTGGGGGTGATTATCTCCTGGGATCCGACCAACCACTTTTGAAGTAGACTTCTGTAGCTGAGCCCCTTTGTGAGCACAGTTTAATGTTCAGCAGGAATTCAGTATTTGCTAAATCTCTGACCTTAACATCACTCACCACATTGCTTTCTGCTGAAGATCCTAAGCTAACGAAGAGCATGCTTTTGTTTAATGTTTTGACAACCTTGGAGTATACAAATGCCTGGTGAATCAGCTGGCCCCCAAGTCCTTTCAGATGTTGGCAACACACTGTAGTATGTTGCAATGACCTGCCTTCTCACTATGGGCTGTAAAACTGTTCATGCTAGGAACCCCAGGATGGCCAAGGAACAGATGGAAACTAAGAATCACCTCCTAGGGCAGTGATGGCGAACCTTTTGAGCTCGGCGTGTCAGCATGTTGAAAAACCCTAACTTAAGTCTGGTGCCGTGTCACATATAGAAATTTTTTTAATATTTGCAACCATAGTAAAACAAAGATTTATATTTTTGATATTTATTTTATATATTTAAATGCCATTTAACAAAGAAAAATCAACCAAAAAAATGAGTTCGTGTGTCACCTCTGACACGCGTGTCATAGGTTCGCCATCACTGTCCTAGGGCCTTGGGCGCTCACCAGTACTCTTGAGAAAGGGAAGGAATGTCCCTCTCCCATAGCATCCCAACCCCTCTTCTTGGCTGCTTCCTCTAGAACCCTAATGAGAAAAGGGGAAGCGGTGAGGGGTAGTGATGCTAGTGGGCCTGGCAAACCCATGGTCAGAAATAGCAGCTCCAATGGGGGTGTCAATGGAATGCCCTGCCATCAACAAAGCCCTTTGTTAATGATGAGTTTAGGACAGTGGTCGGCAAACCGCGGCTCGAGAGCCACATGTGGCTCTTTGGCCCCTTGAGTGTGGCTCTTCCACAAAATACCACGTGCGGGCGCACGTACAGTGC
>NW_005878766.1:0-7426 GCF_000147115.1 Myotis lucifugus | reverse complement strand
ATAATATCTCCCACTCTAATTTGATTTCTGTGCTCCAGAATTAGGAAGGCCATCAGTAAGATCCGTTGTTGTTTTGCCCAATATAATTAGAGGGTCAGCAATTTGATCTTGCCTTGATGACAAAACAATTATCTGTGGCATCCCCTGACCATGTAGGGAAAATCAAACGTGTGCTTCCTAAGGTTTCTTCTCTAAGTACAGTTAAGCCCTGGTTTCGCAGGGATGGAATGAGCTAAGTATGAATGTCAGAACTGAAGCTCGGTGTGAGGATAAAGAATAACCCAGGCAGGAGGAATCACAACCATAGCGATTGTGATTCGCTACTCTCATTATTACCCTTCTGTCTCTGTCGGTATAAGCTATCGGGTTTTCCTTTCATCTCCAGTGAGTGTGGCCACTCGCTCTCTCCTCCCATCTGGCCCGTCTGCACTGTGATTTCCCTGACTGTCCTGGTGTATGTCCGGTCATTTCACGGTTCCCCGTGACATCATTTACTTGGGAGTTTTTCAATGGAATTTCTCTAGCAAACTCTAAGAAAATAAAAATTAATACAGAATGATATAGCAGTTTAAACATTCACAGGTTTGTAGTGCACAGAATTCTTAACTTAAAGCAAGATAAAGTCCCAATAAAGCTCTGCTTTTGTGGTAAAATTGGCCAAGTATGAGAACCACCATCCATCCTCCCTGAAGAAGAGGATGTAAATTAAAAGACACTTAAAAAAACAAACAAACTAAAAATATCCCCACAATGCCCAGCTGGTGTGGCTCAGTTGTTGACCCAGAACCAAGAGGTCACTGGTTTGGTTCCTGTTGGGGCACATGCTCGGCTTGTGGGCTTGATCCCCAGTAGGGAGCGTACAGGAGGCAGCCAATCAATGTTTCTCTCTCATCGATTTTTCTATCTCTTTTTTTCCTCTCCCTTATTCTTTCTCTCAAAAATCAATAAAAGCATTTTTTTAAAAAAAACAACAATGAAACAATGCAGATGTTTAAGCCAATAATTCAATTTTCCAATTACTGAGGGAACAAAGAAAAAGTTCTTTGGACTCTGAACTACCTCAGTAAGAGTTAACCTGTGTGTTTTACTGACTATTGTCACATTGTTTGCTTACAGTCAGCGTGCTATATCTGTAAGGCCTGGAGGTTAGAAATGCGTTAGTATATTTTTAAAATGCACGTGGGTTTTGCCTCAATTGAAAAACCCAAGGTTGGAAGAAAGCCTGAGTGTTGGATTATTATTAATCTTTAAAAGAAGGCCTGACAATATTTTAGAAACTGCTTAGGGAAGGTTTGCCCTGCATCTCCAGAATTAAAGAGATATCAGCTAAAACTGCCTTAATTGCCAGTTCTTGCGGCCCTCTTGTTTCATGTAAGTGAGATGAAGGCCTTGGTTTCCTTGTCTGGCAGTTTCCCAGAAGGAAGTTCAGAGGTAACACTTTGCAGTATTGTTAGAGATCACATCAGTTAGAACCAAGACAAGCTTCTGAGCATGTATTTGACCACAGAAAGGCAACCACGGACAGTTTTGGGTTTTCCTTGTTGCCTACACGTATAATGGAAGGCATAGACTTAATCATCATTATTCATGTATTAGTTTCCTTGAGCTGGCATTACAAATTTCTGCAAACCAGGTGTCTTAGAACAAGAAAAAATGATTGTCTCAGAGTTCTGGAAGCTCTGAGTCAAACATTTGGGTGATAACAGGGCCGTGTTCCCTCATGAAAACTCTAGGGAAAACCCTTCGCTTCTTCCATGGTGGTTTTCCACAAGCCTTGATGCTCCATGGCTTGCAGATGCCAATGTCTGCCTCTGTTGTCACGTGATGTTCTCCCAGCATCTCTGTGTTTCTTATAAGGACACCAGTCATATTGGATTCAAGGCTTTCCCTACTGCACTGTGACTTCATCTTAGCTAGTTACACCTTCTTTCCAAACAAAGTCATCTTCTAAAGTACTGAAGATGAAGATTTCAACAAAACTTTTGAGAGGACACCATTCAACCCATAATAATTTCCCTAAGAGTAAGTCTTTTCATGTTTAATTTATTTATTCAGGTTTAGATCACATTTTTCTTCCTATTTCCTAAATTGCAATGGTTAGAGCAAATTATAGACAGGTATATTTATGTGTAGTTTAATATTTCCAGAACATATAATGATTTTAAATATATAGATATCTGAGAATCTCCTTTCCTGCATCCTTCCATTTTATTTATCTTTTGTCTTTCTTTATCCTTTATAAAAGGGCAAACGATGCAAGAATACATCCCCAAATGATTGAATTTACCTGCATATTGCTTCCAGGTGCTCATATCATTTACTCTCCATCTTCAAACAAATGAAAAAAAAAATATTCAATGTCACCGAAGAGCAAAATCATGAGGAATTTAAATGGTTTTGATATTAGCTTTAGTTTCCATCTAAAATATTGCTTTCTTATACTTCTCCAGTTTGCATTTATTTATACTTAAAGTTTATACCGCTAGTATACTGTGAGACTCTTGTACATTCTGGAATTTCTAGTTGCCACTGAGCACATGTTTCACACTAAGTATTATAAAAGGGTTGATTGACTTTGATATATAGATTTCAAGTGCTTTAAATGCACTGGAGGGTGCCTAAACTATCATGGCTTTAAAAAGATGTATTTGTAAAGAACAGAATAATTATAAATGTACTAGTGGCCCGTTGCACAAAGATTTGCGCAATAGGCCTTCCTTCCCCTGGCTGCTGGCACCAGTTTTCCTCCGGCACCCTGGACCCAGGCCTTTGGTCCAGCCGCAGCAGCGAGGCTTGGCTTCTCTGCTCTGGCTGCTCCCAGCCCCTCCTTTTTTTTTTTTTTTCCAAGCTCCTAGAGCAGAGGCCAGGGCTGGCTGGAAGCCTGGGTTGCCCCCAGGGAACCAGGCCCCCAGCCACTCCTTGAGCGGAGTACAGGGCCGGAGGGAAGCTTGGCTTCCTCTGTCGCCGGGAGCAACCCAAGCCTCCTGCTCACTCCAGCTCCGTGGCCGCCACCATCTTCAGTCCTCTTCAGTATTCGCTCTGTGCCTGTGTATGCAAATTAACTGCCATCTTTATTGGGTTAATTTGCATAGTTGCTCTGATTGGCTGGTGGGTGTAGCGGAGTGGCAGAGTGATGGTTAATTTGCATGTTTCTCTTTTATTAGTGTAGATAAAATAGATAGTTTATTTAAGTTCTATTTTCTGATTGTAGTTATAAATGGTACTTTAAAGGAGTTTGAAATGAATATAACAATCTTCGAAACTCAACATATGACTTGTAATTTGCTTCACCTCTGCTGCTCATAGAAAATGCAAAGATAAATATGATAGCAGCTAAGACATTGTCTAGGCACACAGACCAAAGAGTTTCTTTTTTGTTTGGTGTTTCACATTTCAGGAGATCACAACAAGAACAGAGGCAAAAATAAACCTGCTACAAATAAATTTGTACAACTCCAATGTCCCCTTAATTATATATGGGCTGTATGTTATGTGACAAAAATAATGTATCCATACATAGATTTGTATTGTCTGTATTTTGAGCCTTCACTAATTGACAGTGTTGTTTAGCTTCAGTCAAAATTAAGAAAAATTCTCAAATTAATGACATCTAAATTCATGAAATAGTATTGTTTCCCTTTTTTAAAATTCTCACCCAAGGATATATTTTTTTCATTGATTTTAGGGAGAGAGAAAAGAAGATGGAGAGAGAGAGAGAGAGAGAGAGAGAGAGAGAGAGAGAGAGACATATTAATGTGAGAGAGAAACATAAATAGGTCGCCTCATACACGCACCCTGACTGGAATCAAACCCCCAATCTGGATATTGGCTCTGACTGGGAATTGAACTTATGACCCTTCAGTGGACCATGCTCTAACCATTGAAATACACTGGCTGGTGCTTTTTTCCATTTTAATAGAGTCTTTTAGTTCATTGAATATTTAGCATGTTGGGTGATGTATTGAATTACATAAATAATATTCATAGCCTTCAACTGCATGCCAGGATTTTTAAAGTTTTGTATAACTGAAATTCAACTTTATTAGCTTTAACTAAGAAGGGGATTTTCCAAAAACTTTTCAACCAGAACGTGGCAATAGCAGCAAGAATGTCAGAAAAGAAAAAAAAAATTAGAATGATTCTGCCTATCTCTTTCTCTACATGCTTTTTTGGACATCCCTCCCCCTCTATTTTCTTTTTGTTTTGCTTTGTTTTGTTTTGTTTTGTTCTTTTTATACCTTGAGGATCTAGAAATTGTGGTGGTTATCATGATCTTTGAGAGTTGAAGTATGCATGCATCCTTCCTATTTAGCAAGGTTAAAGTGAAAAAGGTTCCCTCAATCTGAGTCTGCACATGAAATCCTAGAGAAGAACTCTGATTTGTTCAGTTTATATGCCTGTCGCTTTGGCTGGCCATGGCAGACTCTAGGGATAATGAATATAATAATTTTACTCTCCTCTGTGCCCACTCTCATGTCAGAGGGTTTGAGGACTATGATTGTTATTTGAGTAGAACATCATGGATTCCAGGATTGAGCAAGCATCCCAAAGTGGAAGTGGTGGGTGAAAAAGATGCTGTGTAAACAAATACAATATATTATCTTCTACAGAGAACTAATTGAATGGGTGAATAGTATCACAATTCTGAAAACATTAATTTACCCTTAAAATTGTAATGAATCAGAACTGGCAAAGCACTATCAATTTCAATGTGTTCAAGCACTTGTCATAGTTATGGCAAACACATAATATACATATGAAGTAATTTGGACTTCAAGTGTTTATTCATTTACTCACTCGCTCATTCATTCATTGATTCATTCATTTATACAGGCATGAGTTACGTTCTTCTGCCAGGAACATAAGGGTGGTCTTAATCTGAGTTTAAATCATTTTTTATTTTGATTTTCTTAAAAACCTATAGAAAAGGTAGATTAATGCTACAGTTAACAACCACATGTGCCTAGATTTGCCAATATTAACATTTTAAAATAATTGTTAACATCCTTTCTCCCCCTCTCTCTGTCCCAATCTTTTGAAATTAAAATGAAGGAGTCGTGATATTTTATCCCAAGCATCTCATGAAAATAAGGACATTTGCCTCAACACCTATTAAAAAGTAACATTAATTCAATAATACAATCTAATACAGTCCATATTCAGTTTTCACCAAAATTTCTTTATCATTATTTTAAAATCTAAGGTCCAAAGTTGACAAATTTGATTCATAGTTGATATGTATGCTTCATTAGTAGTTATTCTAAATCTCAGACAGAACCTCTACCTTTTTGTAGGCATATACTTTTTTATAAAGTTTATGCAACTTAGAAAATATTCTACATTGTATAGTTATTCATTTCTTTCCTTATTACTAGATTTAGATTGCACACATTTGGAAAAGAATACTACAAAGGTGATGTTTGTACATTTTATTGCATCAGTTCTGGAAGTATGTAACATCCAGTTCCACAATATTGGTAATGTTTAATTTGATTTCTTGGTTAAGGTAATTCCCAATAGAAATTATAAAAGTAGTTTCTTTTTCTTCTTGGAGGGTGGTATTGTGAATACTCAGTTCCTCAAAACCTTTCATCAGAATTGGATGGTTTTAGCATCCATCAATGATCCTTACCGGAATCAATTATTACATTAGGGGCTTACAAAAAGGCAATTTTTAAAATTCTATCATTTCTTCTACATTTATTAGCTAGATTAATTTTTTACACAGGAAAGTTTGTCTTCTTTCTCTACTATTATTATTACATTATTATTTTTTATATCACTTTAGGTCCATTTATTTCTTTATTATTCCTTATTCACTTTATTGCTGAAATTGTCCCATCTTTGATTCATGAAAGTCCTGTCACGCTGAGTCCTAATGCCTGTAATAAACATTTCTGTTGGGGTCCAACCCCAACGGGTCCAGGGAATCCCAAAGGTGTGGACGGAGTCGGCGAAGAATGAATGACATGGAAACTGGGTTCAGTTCATCAGCATAGCGAGGTTCTCCCTCCAGAATCTCCAGCGAAGTTCTGGTCAGGAACTCCAACCAATTTCTGGTGCCATGTTCTCTCGCTAGGTTCTCCAGCCAGGTTCTCCAGGTTCTCCAGCCAGGTTCAGTCACCAGGTTCTTTTGCCATGTTCTGTCTAGGTTCTCCAGTGAAGTTCTGTAGCCAGGTTCTGTCCAGGATCTTTTGCCATGTTCTCTGGCTAGGTTCTTGTTAGGAGCTGATGAGGATCCGATGAGGATCTGATGTTTATTGTCTTGTTACATCCGTATTTATACCAGCCGATTTTAATCCTGTCAATTTCTATTACAAAGGTTAGGGCATTTCTTATCTCCATTCCAGGGAGTAAAGATTATGTAGCTTAACTACCCACCTGGCACTTAATTAAGGGGTTGTATCCCCTCCCTAACCTCAGGGAAAAATCCCCACCTGGGGAAACAACCTTTCTCAGAGAGGTGACCTTGGTTAAAACACATGGCACTAAGGAGAGCAAACATTAAGAACAGTATGCCATATACGTCAGGTACCCTGAAACATGCTGTGCAGATGTTTCTTCTCTGCAGCAAGGATGGACCGGCTCCCGGCACATTTCTACTTTGACAATATCTTCAGGCACATGGGAAGTACCTACAGTAAATGAACTAATGCATGCTCTTGAAGAATCACAACTCATTTTAATGTTTAAACTCAAGATTCATTAAATCGAACTTGGAAAATATCATGTGCCCATGTTGCCATGGCATCTCAAGTTACCCTCAAAGATGTTTGATTCATGGACTAACTTTTTTTTAGTTCTTAGTTAACTCGTTGGCTTATGAGAAACTTAGTGCTGATATTTAATTTAGTGCTGATTTTTAATACTGATATAAACACACTGAATAAAATAAAATATAACACAAATGCCAGAAGGAGCCCAAATCTGGGGACAGGCAGTGAAAATGAATGATTAAATCATCAATTTTGAAACCTAAGGGCTCTTTGCATATGGCTGACTACCTCATTGCAAGGGCTAGGCAATTCTTTTCAGTTTTCTTTAAGGCAGATATTCTACAATCACCATATGCTCAGTGATATTCTGTGATTTCATAATCTGTTCTACATTTCTTTAGCTCATTGTATTTGCCGCAGAGGGTGAGTTAAAAATGCACCTGCACAGTTTGATGTTTATAAAAATGGCAATTATGATGATGTACCATTGAAATAAAACTTTGCTGCATAGAAATTAAAGAGTGAAAACAATCATCTGCTAAAAACTATTATTTTGTCAAGCATTTTATTCATCAAAATTGCAATTAATTTCTTCCTCTCCATGGTCATTGTAGTTGAAACAAAGACCAGTAATCTCACATCTGGTTACAGATTTAGAAAGAGAACACTTCCTTCTTTCACAAAGCCCTGTAAATACTGTGTTTACATTG
>NW_005878765.1:0-7426 GCF_000147115.1 Myotis lucifugus | reverse complement strand
AGTTAACCCCTGTGTAATCAGTGAGGAGGTCTAGGGCGTAGAAGGGTGGGAGGGTGAGATAAATCATGCATATACCCCAAACGTGGGCTTGAACGCGGATCTAGATAAGTTCGTGATCTGCAATGAAATAGACAACCTTTCGATGCACAGGACGATGTTCGCCACCTTGTGCCACTCCAGCTAGACAGTGCATCTGTACTTTTAATGCCAATATAGGTGTTTGCATAGTGTCAATAAGAATCTGTTCCCCTTTTACTATGATACTAGAGGCGTGGTGAACGAGAATCGGCCACTCTGCCGGGGGAAGTGTGGTCCATCAGTACATCATGTGCCTTGTGGCAGTGTTAGGAGCCCTCGAGAGATGTTTGACTGCCGGGGGAGGTTGGAGAGGCTCCCTCCACTGCCACTGTGCTTGCCAGACATGAGCCCGGCTTAAAGCTGAGCAGCGCTCCCCCTGTGGAAGCGCACTGACCACCAGGGGGCAGACACTCAATGCAGGAGCTGCCCCCTGGTGGTCAGTGCGCATCATAGCGACCAGTTGTTCTGACGTTTGGTCGATTTGCATATTAGCCTTTTATTATATAGGACTAGAAGCCCAGTGCACAAAAATTTGTGCACTGGCAGGGTGGGAGGTGTCTCTCAGCCCAACCTGTGCCCTCTCACAGTCTGGTACCCCTCAGGAGATAACCACCTGCTGGCTTAGGCCCGCTCCCCTGATGGCAGATGGCACGCCCAATCCCACAGTGCCTGCCCCGTTTCCCCTGGTCACAAACAGCAGGCCCGGATCCTACGCAGGGGTGGGCGGTGGCTGGGAATCGCACTGCCGCCCGCGCAAGGCTGTGCAGTGGGATCTGCCTGCAGTATGCAAATTTAATGGCCATCTTTGTTGGGTTAATTTGCATACTCTTCTGAATGGCTGATGAGCATAATGAAGGTATGGTCAATTAGCATCTTTGTCTTTTATTAGTGTAGTTAGAAAAATGGGAATTTAATATTTAAGAATGATGCTTATTAATCAGGTATAATAAATCACTTTTAAAGAATTAAGGTTGACTTTATGATGCTAATGCTTACAAAGCCTCCCAAACTGGCCAGTTACAAAGTTTACAGGTAAGGAACACTTCTTGGCAGGCCTGAGACCCTTAGAATATTTAAAGTACCTCTGGGAGAGAGGAATTTACCCAAATGTACAGGTCCTGTCATTAAAATACAGTGGACAGAGTTTCTTGGGCTTGATTTCTAGCCTCTGTAAAATAACAGAGGTTTTTAAAGTTCTATCTGAATTCCTTAGGAAGACTTCAGCAGAGCAAATTTGAAAGGCCATACATGGTGAATTAACATTCTCGCTACCCCTATGTAAACAACCAGGCCAAACCTAATGAGACTAACCTTAGTCTGTTAACATGTATATATATTTTTGGAGATCACTTTGATCCTAATGAGAGAAGACTGTAAGAAAAGTATTTTGTTTTAAGTTTTGGAATAAGCAAAAGAGATGGCTGATGCCTTTTCAATGGAATGCTGCAGCTGCCAGGGATTATCTGGGACTAGTCTCGGAGGATACTATTTTACAACTGTAAAGATTAAGGTTGACTTGCAAAAATATCTGATAATAATGCAAATAATTCTATCCATAGGCATAAATGGAAATTCTGTCTGGTGTAGGAACATGGAAAGGCCAGTTTTGCATCTATTTGTGAATTTATTTCAATACTAGAGGCCCAGTGCACAAAAATGTGTGCACTCAGGGGAGTCCCTCAGCCGGGCCTGTGCCCTCTCGCAGTCTGGGACCCCTCAGGGGATGTCCACCTGATGGCTTAGGCCCACTCCCCAGGGGATCGGGCCTAAGCTGGCAGTCAGACATCCCTCTGGCAGCCCGGGAGCCCTTGGGGGATGTCCACTTGCCAGCAGGGAGCAGGCCTAAGCTGCAGTCGGACATCCTTAGTGCTGCGGAGGAGGCGGGAGAGGCTCCCGCCACCACCGCTGTGCTGGCAGCCGTCAGCCTGGCTTGTGGCTGAGCAGAGCTCCTCCTGTCGGAGCTCACTGACCACCAAGGGGCAGCTCCTGCATTGAGCGTCTGCCTCCTGGTGGTCAGTGTGTGTCATAGTGACCAGTCATTTCCAGTCACTATGCTGTTAGGGTCAATTTGCATACTACCCTTTTATTATATAGGATAGAGGCCTGGTGCATGGGTGGGGGCTGGCTGGTTTGCCCTGAAGGGTGTCCTGAATCAGGGTGGGGGTCCCGCTGGGGTGCCTAGACAGCTTGGGTGAGGGGCTGAGGGCTGTTTGCAGGCTGGCCAAATCCCCTTCAGGATGGAGTTCCCCACTGGGGTGCCTGGCCAGCCTGGGTGAGGGGCTGAGGGCCGTTTGCAGGCTGGCCACAGCCCCTTCAGGGTTGGGGGGGGGGTTCCCGCTGGAGTGCCTGGCCAGCCTGGGTGAGGGGCTGATGGCTGTTTTCAGGCTGGCCACAGCCCCTTCAGGGTGGGGGTCCCCACTGGGGTGCCTGGCCAGCCTGGGTGAAGGGCTGAGGGCCATTTTCAGGCTGGCCACACCCCCTTCAGGGTGGGGGTCCCCACTGGGTTGCCTGGCCAGCTGGGGTGAGGGGCTGATGGCCATTTTCAGGCTGGCCATGGCCGTGGGCTGGAAGCAGGTATCTGGGATTTATTTATCTTCTATAATTGAAACTTTGTAGCCTTGAGTGGAGCTCAGGGCCGCAGGGCAGGCGGGAAGCTTGGCTTCCTCCATCACTGGGAGCAACCCAAGCCTCCTGCTCACTCCAGCTCCGTGGCCACTGCCATCTTCGTTGGGTTAATTTGCATTCACTCCTGGTTGGCTGGTGGGCGTGGCTTGTGGGTGTAGTGGAGGTATGGTCAATTTTCATGTTTATCTTTTATTAGATTAGATTCCAGTCCTACAAATGTGTGTTCTTTGGATTCTCCTTTAAGCCAGTTGTGTTGTCTTACAGATGCCCTCTTTTAATTGATGAGATAAATAAAATCTTTGACATGTGTTCATTTTATATTTGTATGAGTCATGATTTTACATGTTTTTAAAAATTATCTATCAATACCATTGTCTCATTACATTTTCCTAACACTCCTACTTTCCTGTTGAACAGATTAGGAATTGAACGTTCATTCATTATGTCATTCGTCTAACCAATATTTGTTAAGTGCCTAGTATGTATCAGGCAGTACTCTGGGGGTTAAGGATTCAGTGGTGAGCCAGAGAGACCTCATGGAGGCTTTAGTAGTGAAGGCGACCTTAAATAAACCCACAAATAAATATATAATTACAAACTGTGATAATATTTGAAGAAACAACAACAGATGCTTGAGGAAGTGACTTTTACAGGCAGAGGTAAAGGCACTGGTGAGGGCCTGATGTGAAAATGTGTTTGCCTGATAAGAAACAGAGAGAAGGCCCATGTGGCTGGAGTGTAGAGAAGGCAGTGAGATGAGAACGGTGGTGAGGGCCAGGTCAGGTGTGCCTTGTTTATAGAGTTTAGAGTTTATTCTAGATCAGAGAGCAACTTGCTGGAAGTCACAAAGAGCCTGAGTTGAAAATATGGTTTGTGTATAACTGTGAGACATCATTCTTAACCATTAAAAAAAAACCTTCCTTTTTTGGATTTAGCAAGATAATTCATGAAAAAGCAGGGAGGTTTGCCCTGCATTTTCCAAAATGATTCTTTCTTCTGGATGTTGTTCATCTTTTACCTCATGCTGAACTTGTGTAGACCTAGGGTGAGGCTTAAGTGACATTTAAGAACATCAGAAATATGTAAAAAATCTCCATTTCTATGGCTTGTGCTCCTGACGCTCAAAGTGCCTTGCACAATGCCAAACATATGGCAAGTATTCAATAAATACATGTCGATAAATGGGTTGATTAATAACAAATGTTATGGTAGGCCATGTGTTCTCTGGTAGACAATTAAGAGAGAAAAATGTCATTTTTTTTTCTGGACCAAGCTACCATGTTTCTAGATTTATCTTTGTTTTGCACCATTTTTTAAATCATGTCTATTACTAAAGCAAGCATTAATTGATTGATTTATTTGTTCACTATTTCATTCATTCTAACTGATCTAGGAAGAATATAAAATGGCACTAAAGCAAGAAATAGAAACTCTGCTGATGTGATCCAGTACTCCCAGGGAGTAAATATTATGTAAACTAACAAAAAGCATACGTCACACAGATTTATGAACAGTGATGGTTCATAACTAGGAAAGTAACAGTTATCGTTGTGGGAAGCTTAACAAGTTGAGAGACTTATAATGACTCTGGGTTCTCTTGAGCTTTGCTATCCCTCCATCAGCAGGTCAACAAACAGAGAATATGGGAGCTATAAGACTTTAAATCTCTAGGTGCCAGAAAAACCCTTGGGAACCAACTTTAGGTCCAAAATACCTCCAGACAACAGATAGAAAGTGAGATAGAAATAATTAAAGACCAACTGCCTCACTTGGTTATATAGAGATATGAAATAAGACTCTAAAATGTTACCAGGATAGCATCAGAAACTGTCTACTCAGCAGCTTGAACATTTCTAGACATATCACTAAACACAATACTTTTAATATGTAATAACTCATCACTTAAATCATATTAAATCTATAGAATGATGGGTTTCAGAGGTGGAAGGGGCTCTATGACCATCAGTCCAACCGGCCCCGGCCGGCCAGAGTGAGGACTTGACTTCTTAAGGTCACCTACGAGAATTAGTTGCTGAACCAGAATTCAAACTCAGGCCCCCAATCCCACCTCAGTTCTCTTTCCTTTAGATTCCTAGACACATAATACGGTTATTGAATCACTAACCTTTACTGGCATCTTTTTGTAAGACTGGCACCGGGGTGAAATAGGGATTCGTGCGATGAGAAGCTGGCAGAACCGTGAGGCTGGTGACGGTGGGCCCTTTCATTAACTTCTGAACGCTCGCCTAGATGGTCAAAAATCTGTTTTCAGCAGACATTTTTGCTTTCAAAATGAAGTTTTCTTCTTGTAAACAATAAATAAGATTATGAATAGTTTCATTACGTTTTAATAAGGTAGCAATATCAGCTCCAATTTTATTGCTCATGAGTACCCTGTGCTATTGTCTACTGTGAGGAGTTTGTGTAATTTAAAATAGTTAATTAAATCCAATTAACATGTTGTGATTTCCACTATGCAAAGTCAGTATAGTAGTTAATAAAGGAACATTAAGATTTTGTTCAATTTTAATGACTACAATATAAAAGTGCTAAATCTTGGAAGAAGAAGTTTTGAATACAACAAAATTTTGTACTAGCAAATTTCCCAGGAAATACATATTAGAGTTTTGAGGATTAAAAAAAATAACCTGGGGGAATTTAAAGATAAATACATCAGTCAACACTCAGATGAACTCTGAGTAGACTCTTACAGATCTCAGAAATGGTTAAGACATAGATCAGTTACAGAAGATGATTACTTTTCCTAAAGTCATAAAATGTTTTATTACAGTTATGAAATGTGAATTGTTCCTATTAAATGGTGTCTAGACTTAAAAGATTATATGTATTGCATATAAATCACATTTAATTGTATAACTCACTAACAATATTTTTACCTTTATTATGGGAGATTATGAATTACCTGGGCCCTCTCAGCTAGGAAGATGCAACTGTTTGATATTTCTAGACTGATTTAAATTTTCAAGTCATTTTCCAAACATTAATTAATTTGCATATCTTCTAAGGGAACCAGGTAACGATTCGCTATTTAACCAGTAAAGAACCAGGACAGAATGGTTAGTAGATTTGTTCCAGGTCACACTGTATATTAGATATACACAGATATACACACTTAAAATATACTATGTACACACTAGATATACACACTTATAATTATACAATTTTAAGATGAATCTGATTTTACATTAGTGAAATTTGCCATTGGACTTGGATGTACCGCACCTTATTGCTCATCAAGGTCATGGTGACCTTAAGGAAAAAGAAAGGGAAAATTTCACCAAGACTCATGGGAGAAAATCACGTTACAAAACAAATACCTGTTGGCTGAGAAATGTCTGTGTGAACAAGTTGGGAGGGCCCCACTGCCGGGACGTGGTACCTAAGGGAAACTATAAGAAGCTACCACCCCATGAACACCGAACCCTCTGATGCTGTTTGGTGGGGACAGTTTAAAATGACTGTAAATAGGATTTTTTTTTACAGGAGAGAGAAGACTATAAGTGCAATCTGTCTCCTTCCAGGTGAGTTGGAGGAGGAAAGGGAAGTGCTACCGGCCTGGCCATCAGGAGAGTGAGGAGCCTTAAGCACGTGGTGTTGTCATGGACCTGGGGTCCTGCTGATGTGCCTCGGCCTCTTCCTCATCTCAGCTCTCCTCGTCACAGCCCTCCTCCAGACATAGCAGCTCCTAAGGTCTTCTCCTCATCAGCGAGGCTGAGATGACCAGCCAGTGTGCTGCACTCCAGACAGGGCACATTCAGAGCCCAGGATATTCCGCACCAAAAATGGCCGGGTCTCCACTCCTCTGATTGATATGAGGGTCAGGGAGGCAAAGGTAAATCGGAGGAAGGAAGAGAGATTCAACTTAAATAAAAATTGTCAAGCACCGTGAAGATGTAAAATATGGGTTTGGCAGTTTCAGGGCACACAGCACAATTTATCTGGATTTTCCGAAAGCCTTTGACAAAGTACACCTGACAACCTGCTCCTGAAAGCTAAAGTGGCAGGATCCGACATAAAGCACCATGTAAAGTATGACACAGAGGACAGGGCAGAAGGCAGGTGACATTCGGATTCTGTCAGGCAGTCAGCACATTCATAACGCTGCTTCTTTCATTCTTCCAACGACATCAATCTCAACAATGGAAAAGCCAGACCCAAAGGCAATGCAGAAAAGGCAGTGAGGGGTGTGTGTGTGTGTGTGTTTAGGGACATGGCAGAAAAGGCAGTAAGGGGTGTGTGTGTGTGTGTGTGTGTGTGTTTAGGGACATGGAAGGGAGGTGATATCCTGGCGAGTTTATAGAAATTAATTCCGCAGACAGTGTCACTGGATGTGAAACCTGAGCCCACTCTCCCTTCCTGTTCCCATGGTAAAGATAACCACTTCTGCATACGCTTGGTTGGAGGGAGAAGGACTGTAACAACCGCATTTATTGAGCACTTACTATATCACACTAACTTTAATACAGTGAGCATTAAATTTCATGAGCACTGGAAAAGCTCAGGGCTGTGGGAGTGCAGAAGAGGGAGTCATTAACTCTGCCTGCTGGTATGGCAGAAGGCTTTGCAATGACTCTTAACCCTGACTGTATGTTAGAAACACTCAGGGAGCTTTTTAAAAATACTGCTGTCTGGGCCCCAATCCTGGGCCTTTAAATCCGAATAGCTGGGCTGGAGCCTGGACCTTGGTAGTTCTGTAAAGCTC
>NW_005878764.1:0-7427 GCF_000147115.1 Myotis lucifugus | reverse complement strand
CAATTCATTACAATTTTGGGTGTTCAATAAATATGTATTAAAATACTTATTAAGGAATGACTCATTCATATAAAAATGGGACAAGATAGTCTTATTTACAACTAGTTTCCAGAGGAAAAGCATGCTGTGAATCCTAGACTTTGTATGTCAGATGGATGCCATTGGAAAAGCCACATGGAAAGAAGACAGAGGAAAGGTGGCTATTTATATATTTAAAATGTTTTCCAGAGTGCAAGACAAATCAATGCAGAGGCCAAGAGATAGCCAAAGACATCTGTAAAAACGGCAGACCAAGTTAAGTATACATTCATTCTCACACGCTGTATCTTACACAGACGATCCAAAGAAAAAGTTCCATTAGAACTAATTGATTATAATCTATTTTCCTACTCTACTCGCTTGAGTTGAGAAGTCAAAGTATCTTTTAAGGGGGAAAATTACATTTGCTTTTGGAAAACTGCTACTCTCTTGACACTGTGGAACAAGCATTCCTTTTCCTCCTTTTACAGAAGTAATGCATAATCCATATGTGAACTGGATTTTTTTTTAAGAAAAAGGAAATGGTGCCCAGATTTGTATGGGATACAAGACATAACTTTCTGATGGCCAGGTTTTCTTTTACTCAAGAAGAGAATGGGTTTAATTTTTGTATTTCAAAAACCTGACATCGTTTGGATCCCCTGCTAAGTTTGGAGGAAACTTCAGGATATCTGAAGCCCACATTTTATTTATTTTTTATTGACTGAAACACTAGTAGTGAACTCATGAGCAATCCAAGCAAGATGCTGAAAATTTTATGCCAAGGACACTCCGACTTTGAAACTGTCAGGAACACCCTTCTCTCTGCCCTCTCTTTCCCTTTCAATGAATGCTCCCACTTATCTCTACTTGCTTCCTCTAGTTAGTCTGTGAGGGTTTCCTCTAAAAAACACACACACACACACACACACACACACACACACACACAGAAACAAATCATTGTTTCAGGCTTTGAGGCTGCTCTGACTAGCTGTCCTTGCTGTGTAATTCAGCATCATCAGTTCCTGCCATTTCAGCCTTCTTTTGGGGCCCCTTCCAGTACCCTGCCATATCTTCCTCTTCTTTTCTATCAATCTTTATCTGGCCCCTAATGTGCACTGGATCTTACCCTTCCTATGTGCCCTGACTTGACTTTTTTCCCTCTAATTCCACTGGGACTCACCCTTCAAGCACTAGTCTAGTGTCTCCAGTCTTAGCACATCACTTACATCCAAAGTTCTGCTACATGGGCAATTGGAATAATCTTCTTGAAAGCAGGAGAGTGGCCTAAGATAAATTAAAGGAATGGTTTATTATACACAGTACTAATATGGTTCATGATCAGAAAAAAATCAAAGCTCACATTTCTGAATGTAAAATTATTTTAAATATGTATATGAACTAGGAGGAAACGTTACAACTTTATGGTTACCATATTATTTGGCCCAATGATGAAGCTGATTAACTAAAGACAGCGGTATCTGTGTCTAGTATTTTAAATAAAGTATACATAAATCATAGGACTTTGTGTATATGTATGTACAGATATACTCATTTGCGGAATGAGTAAAATACACAGTCCTAATTCCCACTACAGATATTTTTGTAAGTTTTTGACACTCTGATTCAGAATGTTATGGTCCCAAGCTGCAGAATTTTAAATGTCCCAAAGCAAATGTCACTTTAAAATGTTTCCTTTAAAAAACATCTTATGAAACTACCTTTGCATAAACAGAAGCTGTAGTTAAAATATATAAATTTGGGTATATTAGGATAAGGGAAAATTGCACAAAATTCTTATATTTGAACTACCTTTAAGATAAATAGCTATTAGGACTGCGTGTGTCTAACTGATGTCTAATTTGCCCAGTTAATAAGCAAAACCTTCACTGTATTTTCAAGATTATCCGCCAAATGCTATAACTAATGCTAAGACGGAGAACAAATAATATTTACCAAGTGCCAATTCACTTTCAGAGAAATTTATTGTAAAATATGAATTACTGATGAATCTCGGTGGTGGGTATACAGATAGTTGTTGTCTAATCTTTTACTTTTTCTTTCAGAAAAATTTCATATTAAAAGTTGAGGGAGGAGCCCTAGCTGGTTTGGCTCACTGGCTAGAGCATCGGCATGCAGACTAAAGGGTCCCAGGTTCAAATCCGGTCAAGGGCACATGCCCGGGGTTGCCGGCTCTATCCCCAGTAGGGGGTGTGCAGAAGGCAGCCAATCAATGACTCTCTCGCATCACTGATGTTTCTATCTCTCTCTCCCTCTCTCTTCCTCTCTGAAATCAATAAAAAATATGTGTATTTTTTAAAAAGACTTAAAAGTTGAGGAGGAAAAAGTTTATCATAAATACACATTAGAAACACAGTTAGGACAAGCAAACTAGCCCTAATAATAAAATCCCCTAGAAAGTACATAATACATTCAGACTTTAAGAACTAAGCTCTCCTATATAATAAAAGCCTAATATGCTAAGTGTCCAGTCGTCCGGTGACCGGTCGACTGTTCAACCAATCAAAGCGTAATATATTAATGATATGCTAAGGCCACTCAACCGCTCACTATGACATGCACTGACCACCAGGGCGCAGACACTCCAACCGGTAGGTTAGCTTGCTGCTGGGGTCCCGCCAATCAGGGACTGAGCGAGACAGGTGGGACATGCCCTGGAGCCCTCCCATGGTCCCTCCCCAGCCCCGATCTTGTGCAGGTGGGGTCCCTCGGTTTGGCCTGTGCCCTCAGGACCTCTGGGGGGGATGTCAGAGAGCTGGTTTTGGCCCAATCCTGCAGGCCACGCCCCTCGGGAGGGTGCCAGATGCAGGGCTCATGGCTGGCGAGCACTGCTGCGGCTATGTGAGCCTCTCCCGATGGGGACTGATTGGGCACGAGCCCGCAGCAGGCGCAGTGGGGCTGGGATGAGCAGGAGCGGCAGGTAGGAGATGCAGGCAGTGTTGGACTGCGGGTTTCAGCCTGATCCCTGCAGGCCACCCAGAGGAACCCCACCCATGCACAAATTCGTGCACCGGGCCTCTAGTATATATATATATAAAGCTTCTGTGAGCCAAGAACTACGTTAGCACTGTAACTTTTTGTTTTATTAACTAGAAAGGCAAAAAGAGATATTTAGAACTAGTTCCTTATTGTAAACTCTTCCTGACATCAGCAACTCTAGACACTTTATACAAATTAAAATGTATCACCACATGGGATAGGACCCACTGGTTAGTTACCCATTTCAGACATCAAAGGTTTATATAAAATCACCAAATAATCATTTAATGACTTTAAATCAGTGAACATCTACTTAAACTATTCAATCTGACATATGATCTACTTCTTTTCATGGTTTTACAAATTTTCATGATACATTTATAAAATTCTTCCCCAGGGAACATTTATTTTCTTAAAGTCAATTTTTATATCTTTAATATTTTTGCATGAAAATGTTATGCAAAAAAAATACTAGCTACTTTAATTATCAAGGAAAAAAGCAATATCAATATTTGGGTTGCAAGTAGAATTTTGAACTTAACTACCATGGAAATAAAGCTGTATATTATTACCTATAATCGGAAAGCAAATGTGTCTTATCAGATCACCTCATTCTCTTGTTCAACAAATGATATAACTTCCACTTCTTATCATACACAGATTAAAATCCTGTTTCAATGAAGTTTCTAAGACCTTCAGGCTGTGGCCAGAATTAATCTCTCCAATCAAATTTCCCCATTTCACCTGAAAACACTCTTTGATCCAGTTAAACTAGAACATCTTTGCTTCCCTGTCTCCTGGCCTTTCTTTAAAAAGCGCCCTCACACAAAATGACTTCCCCTGTTTCCTTATGTTATAAGCCTACCCATTCTTCAGTGATAGGCTCACATGCCATCTCTCAGGTCTTTTCTGACCTCACCCACCCCACTGATCCCACAGCTTTCAGGAACCAGGAACATTTGATCACAACCCACCTTCCCCAGAGCAGGTTCACAGGAGAAGCTCAACGCCTGCTGAATTCAACCATACAAAAACACTGTTACAACATAAAGTAACATAAAGTAAAAAATAACTGAGAATACAGTGTAGCCAATGTAACTAAAATTGTGAAATCTAACATCTCTCCCACACAGAAAAAGAACCCGTGTTATTCACAGAGGTATATGAAAATAGAGGTTTCTCCTGAAATAAGAAATAAAGATTAATTTCAAAAATAAAAATTATAGAACTCAAAAATCAGAAATGTCAGGATATTTTGTTTGAATTTTACATTTACTCATCATAGTATTTCTTTTGCATATATAAAAAAAATGCTGTATGGGTGAATGTACACACATAATGTATATACCAAATTAATCTTCTGATAATTTTGTCACTAAGACACCTATACCCTTATCCTCACTCTGAAGTTACTCTGCCATTTCCTCAAATAAAAAATAAAAAGGGATCAAAAGGCTGAGGAGCTTGTACATATCTCCCCCACATCTGTGTTAAATTGGCAATGAGCTTAGCACCGGAGTCTATGAATATGAATGGCTAGGTTGTGACAGCAGAATGAAAACATGATGTAGCGACACAATTCAATTCTTATCAGGGACTCAAAGAGTACCTCTGTCTTGAAATGACTAATTACAGAGTCAGTTATTATCTATCATAGCTTCTATTAACTGTTCCCAACAAGCCCCTAATACCATTCTTGCAGAAAATCACTGTAAGATGAAAGTCTGGAAGGAAATAAATTTAGGCATTTAATGCTGTTTGCATTTCATCCTAAAGCTTCTGGCCTGCAAATGTTCTACAGTCCATTAAATTCTGATCACTTCAAGCATATTCCATTACTACTTTATAGAAAAGACCTTTAATATGTGCAGAAAAGACACATATATGAAATGATGTTTCCATCTTTTCAAGATGGCAAACATCAGAGGATAGCAAATTGCAAAAATGTTGAAATTAAGTATTAGTAGTGATGCACCAATTGGAGATTTTCCATTTCCTAGTTTGATATATTTTGAAAATGAAAGATACCAGCAGAACTAAATTGTCAATATGTTTTAAATGCCACACTTTGCCTTATGAGCAGAAACTCATTTGCCTTTTGAATACAGAACAGATTAAATTGCCTGAGGAACAAACATATTACTCTGAAAATAAAATAAACAGACTTTATTTGCCGCAAAATTTCATCCACATGGTGTGTTCAACTACTGATTCTCCTTTTCAATGCTACTAGTTCTGTGCACCAAATAGAGACCGTCTGAAAATACATTATGATTTACATTCAAAACCTCTATAAGAACATGATTCCTGATCTACTTCTCATTGAATACAAGTATTCCATTATGACATAGTTTCATGTGGTTTTCAAATATTAAAACAGGTATTTCAATAACATACTCAAACCAACAACGACCAATAAAAAAAAAATCCAAGTAAATATGTAAAAGAAATGACTGGAGGTCAAGGTTCACTGAGGGAGGGCACAAATCTATAGTAGTGAACCATGGAGAGCTTTACAAATTAGACCGGGAATGAGCGGACTCCAGTGAGCCTTTTGCGAGGAGTAGAGAGAGAGCATCCACCCATGCCTTCCCTATTTATTCTAACAACTACCCTAAAGGGCAGGGTGGGGATGGGGGGACAATGCCCTGCAAACACCCTCCTAAGTTTGTCTCCTCTGAGAGGAAAGACCGAGCATTATCTGGGAGTTGTGACAGTCCAGGAAACCCATCTTATATGCAAAATTTAGTGATTTATTAAAACATTTTCTGGGGTCTGTAAAAATACTCTTTGCTGGTTGGAACAGGGACCCAGCATCTCTGCGGAAACCTATTGTGGTGTATTTATTACAGATTCAGAGATTCAGATGAGCCACACGTCGTCTCTAAGTCTTATCTTCCGGCACCACCAGTAATAAAAGGAGAGCCACTGAGAACTTTCCCTTCTTTAAATTCTTCTTAGGAGATAAAACGGTGCAGTCAAATGCGTTCGTGAATTTTTTATTTTAAAATTAAGCTCTTTGGAAGTAAGTTTAAATGACAGTGGTGAGTGTAAAGTAAGCCTTCCTGTTTCTTCATCTCTTTGCATTGCCTTTCTTCTTTTATTCCCTAGGACACACACACACACACACACACACACTCAGCATTTCTAAACACACTAATTTTGGGGGTAAAATCTCACATATGTTACTCAGGTGAAATCCCTTTCCAAGGTTTGAAGACCTATGTCAGAATAAGCACCTGGAGATGAGATCCTGAACACTATCATGGTTGTCCAATCTATGCTAAATACAGATTCCTTAACCAGTGATCTTGAAAACAAAGAAGAAAAAGATAATTTTACAATGCTCTACACTAATTCTAGTCCTAATAGTTAAAAAAGTAATAATTTTTTTATCCACTTTTGGCTTTCATAATGTAATTCTGAATTTGAAAATAAATTCCTGCAATAACAATGAATTCAAGTTTCTAGAACCAAAAATATTTATTTTTTTCTTGAAATGACATTTTACTATTATTATTTAGAGAACTGTAGCCAAGAGTCACTGGTATTTGTGACTTATCTGTGACCTTATTTTTCATGTGTTACTTTTATATGAGGCTGGATGATACTCACACATGAAAATTTCATATTGTTGGCCCTGCACTTGATAAATTATTAAAGTGGTGTGAATAGGAATGTGGTGTTTATGTTTTCAGCAATTTTTATCCTTTTGTTCTTGCTTTTTTTTTTCAAGGAAAAACTACCTTGTCTATAACTCACATAACTTTTTAAAATTAAGCAAAGATTAGCCTTAAAAGAAAGCATTTGGGGAGATTTATTACCCCAAACCTTCTCAAAGAACTTCTAAGAGTTTCTTTTCCTTGACACATGGATGTTAATTAAGCCTTCCTAGGCTGAGAAAAATAAGCTTAGCAATTATCATAAGCACATACACAGGTAAATATGTTACAATGAAATGAACAGATGCCTAGAGAAAAAATACTTGTGTAATTTTTCCCAATATAGCCAGGTGTTTAAAGCCTTTATGAGTAAAAAGGACCTGTAGTTATTTTGTTTTTATTACACTTTCTTGGATTTATTTCTTTTTAACAGAAAGTGCCTCCCAATTCCTCCCAAATGTAGTTTTGACTGAGGGTAACTGAAGATAAATTGAACTCATGTAACAATCACAGGGCGATTCCTAATAGTGCTTCCAAGTTGTTCAACCATAAATATTTGCTTTGTTTGGTTTGATAATAGACCATTACCAATTTTCAAAATATTTTCATATTTGCAAAAACTATGTACTTATCCAAGAACATACCAAGGGTGACACTGCTGGTACTCATGTGTATGTCATATATGTCATTTATGTTATATGACAGAGATACATCTCGGTTATATTTGTAAACCGACTAAATCAGTGT
>NW_005878763.1:0-7427 GCF_000147115.1 Myotis lucifugus | reverse complement strand
CTGCCGTTTCATCTGCGGCCCAGAGGATCTGGCTGGCCAGCTTCGGGGCGCAGGAGCTCTCCAGGCCTCACTGCCTGGCCTTACAGAACCGAGTCAACAACACAGACCACCTGTGAGTGGGCCCAGGCGCCCAGCACCGGCCCCGGCTTCCGGCTCCCTAGGCAAGTCTGGTCCTCTAGGCTCCTCCTGGCCCGGTCACCCACTGGGCAAGCGTCTGAGAGGCCAAGGGTGGGTTTGGAGGTGGCGTGAGGCCTGCCCTGGGCAGTGACCCAGGCTCTGCTGTCTGTGGTCCTGTCTCCTCTCCCCTGGCCAGGGCTGGGCTCAGCTGGTGTAGACCTGCAGCTTTGCCCTCTGCACCACCCAGCCTCCCCCCTCTCCCCTCCGCCTGGATCCTGGTCACCTAGGCCAAGGGGTCAGAGACGGCAAGCAGGAGGCCGCCCATCCTCATGGGCCTCTGCTGTTCCAGGGCCTCAGGGCCGTGTCTCCTGGATGCCCCTGGATCTGGGGGGAGAACAGGGCTTGGGCAGAGTGGGCAGGGCGGCTTCCCTCCAGCTTCCCCTGAGACCGCGAGGGAACTGGACTCTCACCTCTGACCTGAGAGGGAAGGGAACGGATTTGAGCTTCAGACGGGGTGGCCCAGGGCTGACAGCCACAGTGAGGGGCCCCGCTGAAGGGGCACTGGCCTGGGTGCCAGGAGGCGCCTGATTATCTAGAGCTGGACTCCTCCCCTCTGAGCTCCCAGCAAACATGGAGCCCCAGGCAACCCAGGGAGGTGCACCCAACCCAGCACAGAGTGAGCCCTGGTGCTCACAGGCTCACAAATACAAATGCAAATGCACCTGCGTGTACTTTGCTCCATCCTGCATCTGCTTAAAAATATACACTACCGCCCTGGCTGGTGTGGCCCAGTGGATAGAGCATTGGCCTGTGGACTGAAGGATCCCGGGTTTGATTCTGGTCAAGGGCACATGCCCGGGTTGCTGGATCGATCCCCAGTAGGGGGCGTGCAGGAGGCAGCCAATCAATCATTCTCTCATCATTGATGTTTCTATCTCTCTGTCTCTCTCCCTTCCTTTCTGAGATGGATAAAAACATATTTTTAAAAAAAATACACACTACCACCATCAGAGGGGTGGAGCTCAGGCGGAGTCCCTGAGGCTTGCCCACTGTCCTGTGTCCATGCCAGGCTTCTCCGAGCTGCCGGGGCTCCAGCACAGGCTGGCAAAGACCCGCCCAAGTGCCTTCGTGCCGGTGGTCTCTCCCCCTCGTTCTCTCCCTCTCTCGCTCTCACTCCGAACCGCAGCAGAGCACACAGCCGTGTTGTCTGGCCCTTGCAAGGGGAGGAAGGACACAGACCTTCACTGACTCAGCGCGTTGGCCACGGGTCCCAGCGGGTGAAACCAGGCAGCGGTGCCCTCCCAGGGCCAGCGTGCTCTACAGTCTCCCAAGCAGCGGACCAACCAGAGCCTCGCCCTTCCAAAGCCTCCACAACAGGAGAGCTAAACACAGAGCTCTCTGAAGGGCTGAGGCCCCTCCCCCCACCCCCCACCCCCACCAGAAAAACAAATAAAAAACCCACCTGGACTGGAAGGAGCGATTGTGGACACACCTCCTCAACCCCTCCCCCCGCCCCCCCGCCCGCAGCAGCTGGTCAGGGGCAGCAGGGTGAGGTCCACCCCAGGGGTGGGTCCCTGTTGGGGGTGGGGGAATGGGTGGAGAGACCAGAGGCTGGGGAGGGAAACAGCCTGTAGCTGGGGCCAGGCTCTCTTGTTACTAGATGTGTGGCCTCATACAGGGCAGCCGGCCTTTGAGCCAAAGTTCTCCCACCTGTAAAACGAGGAAAGCAAGGCCCACGCCTGGTGGTGAGGATCAAATGAAGACACTTAATAGCTCTAGAATGTGTCTAGAACAGTGGTTCTCAACCTTCCTAATGGCGCGACCTTTAATACAATTCCTCATGTTGTGGTGACCCCCAACCATAAAATTATTTTCGTTGCTACTTCATAACTGTAATTTTGCTACTGTTATGAATCGTAATGTAAATATCTGATATGCAGGATGTATTTTCATTGTCCGCGACCCACAGGTTGAGAACTGCTGGTCTAGAAGATGGCCAAAGAGAGATCTCCGGATGCCAGAACAGAGGAGGGCTTCAATTATAAAAAAGGCCCAGCACACTCCCAAAATGCGACCTGTGTCCTTGGGTGAAGGAAGATGTCTAAGAAGAAAGGGAGAGTGAAGGCCACTGTTCCTCACTCATTGGATGGTCTTATCCTGAGACCCAGCTTCGCCCTCCTGCTGAGTAAGGTCTCCTCTCTTCTACGCCTCCCGCCAGGAATGACAGGTCCTTGCTGGCCCCCTTCTCCATGCCGGCCCCATACTGAAGCCCCATGAGGCAGGGTCCATGGGTCTAAAATTAGGTCTCTGCTCCCAAGTGCTGCCATTCGGTGGAGGAGAGATGACTTACCTGAAAAACATGACAGCATCCTTGTCTTTGCTCAGGCTGCTGTGACAGATACCATAGGCTGGGTCACTTAACAGACATTCACTTCTCATAGTCCCAGAGGCTAGAAGTCCAAGAGCAAGATGCTGGCGAATCCAGCTCCTGGTCGGGGCTCTTCCTGGCTCGCGGCCAGCCACCTCTCACTGTGTCCTCGAGTGCCCTCTCCTTCGTTGCTGCGGAAGAGGGACCTCTGGTGTCTTTTCCCTTAAGGTCATCAGTCCTATAGGATTAGGTCCTCATTTAATCTTCATTATCTTTGGACAGGCCCTGTCACATTAGGGGTTAGGGCTTCAGCATGCGATTTGGGGGGGGGGGCACAATTCAGTCCACGACATTCCCTGTCCCTCATGTCATCTGCATTGAAAGTAGATGCCAGTGAAAGCAAGCGAGGCCAGAAGAAGGCTGCCTGTGGGGGGTGCCTTGGTATGAAAAGGCACAGAGTACAGACCGGAGTGGCGGCTGGAGCCAGCAGAAGCCCGAGCTGCCCTTGGAGAGGGGACGGCAGCCTCACAGGGAATGCTGTGCAGGGCCGCACCCGGGGCAGCTGTGAGCAGCCTCCTTATCTGCTAGGAGAACTCCTGCGGTTCTGTCACTGCCCAGCTGGAAGACCATCTCCTCTGTAGACCATGCCCTGCCCCAGTGCGCTCATGCGCACACACACACACACACACACACACACACGCATGCATGTACACACATGTGCACCAATCCTTGCTTTTTATTTTACACACTCATAGTCGTTGGTGCCAGCCTGTGTGACAGCATGTTCAGATTGTCATGTCAGACTTCTGAGGATGTAAGCGCGTGGAGGGCAAGGCCTTGTCCATCTGGTCTCTAACTTTAACTCCAGCGTAGAGCGAACGGGTGCTGGCGTGGGGTGGGCTGCCATGCTGCTGTGCCTGGGCTGAACGGTTTCCCAGGACAACAGACTCTCAGATCTAAGACCAAGACAGCACCAGGCAAATGGAAAAGCTTGGTCACCTACCTGGCACATGGGGAGCGTTTTGGCAATGAGCTAAGATGTAAGTACTGCAATAGCTAAGGGAGAGGTCCAGGAAAGGGTGAGAGAATGATCCAGGGGATGAGGGTGGCACCGGGAAGCAGCCTGTGCAGATTCACTGAAGATTAGGCCTCAGTGGTTTAAGAAGGAAGAGGCTAAATGTAGATATAACCTGCAATCAATAGCATCACACGCTGAAAACACAAGAAGGCTTACGCAGGTTTGGGTATGTCATGGCTTACAGCCTCATGGGGGCAAGTCCAAGTGTGGGGTCTACAACAGCTGCTCAAGGCTGAGGTGCAGAAGCACGGTGCCTTTCCCCACACCCCTGCTGGAGACAGACCCTGGGCTGCGAGGCTCAGGAGCTCAATAGCTGCCTCCTTTCTCCACGTACATAGTATCATAGCAGCATTAAAGGGAATTTTAAAGCAGGAAAATAAATCACTCTAGTTGAATAAACTCAGCCCAACAACTAATTTTCTTTCTGTATATTCTTTTATTCCTTGCTTGGATTTTTACATAATTATAATCAGAGTGAATATACAACTTTGCATACCATTTTTAAAGCCATAAATTGTGTGGGAACCACTTTCTACATTGTTACATAGTCTGGGTAGTAATTCTTTTTAATAGTATAATAGTCTGGAACTCCCTGAGCAATCCCTCCATTGTTGGCATTTAGATTGCTTACAGTTTTCTCCTAATGAAGACAATCCTGCAAGGAATATCTGTGTGCACATTTCTTGTTCTTTCTTTTATAATATTTCCTTAAGATAAATTCCTACAATTAAGATTACGAGGTGAGGGGATAGAATCATTTTCACGGTTCCTTCACGCTGTCACCAAATATTTATCGAACACCTACCACGTGCCAGAGACTGTGCCGGGCACTGAGGGTACGAAGATGAAAGAACTAGTTTCTGCCATCAAGGTGTTCACAGATTAGCGGGGACACAAACAAATCCGCAACAGTTTGATAAATGCCACGGTTGTGATAGACCAAGCTCCAGGGCCCCCGGGAAATTACTCATAAGGAGCCGGAAGAGGGGTGTGGTCCAGCCAGTGGCTCCAGAATAGAATTTACCTTCAAATGACTAGAAAACTGTAGGAAATGGCAACCTGGTGGCCAGGTGAGGGAGAATGATCTGGACAAAGAACACAGCAAGACCCAAGCCGTGTCAGAAGAAGCACATGCATTCCAGTGGTCACCGGTGCCTTGATAGTGTCGGGTCACAGGTGGGGGATGGAGAGGGTACAGAGGCTGATGAAGGGAGACTCTGAGCACCAAGGCGGGGCGGCCGCGTTGGCAAGGAGGGTGTATTTTGTCCTTAAGCAAGTGGGAGCCAGGATGGGATTGTAAGCAGCCTCTTGATACATTTTCCAATTGGCTTTCTAAATTGTTTGTACTCATTTACAACAAGAAGACCTCTTCTAAAGCGTTTCTGTTCTAATTCTCCTTGAAATTCCACAGGGCTCTATCCCCATTTCTGCCGGAGTGTGAGGGTGGGCGGAGTGGGAGGGACACGGACTCTGGCCTGGGGCTGTCATAGTTGAGTGCAGATGAGCACTATCCCAGGAGTAGAAGGGGGAGTTGATGAAGATCTTCCGGACAGAAAAAGAAGCAAAGAGGAAGGTGCTATTAGAATCGTACTGCCTCCCCCCAAAATCAGACAGACCAAAATCCAGATTCCTCTCAGCATCTTAAAAAAACATCTCCTGGTCCCCTGACGCTGCTGCTCTAGAACCTTCCCCTGGGCATGGTGGGGAGATGGAGGCAATGCCTTTCTCCCAGAAACCTGGACACCCTCTAAGCTCCCATCCTGCTGCCAATTGTCCACCAGAGCCCTATAGGGACATTAGCTACTAGCCACTCCTGGCTTTTTCTAGCCTGCTCCTACCCGCCCCCCCCCCCACTCCCCCCTAAATACACCATCCATGAGTAACTCGAAGGCTTTGAACAATGCGCTTCCTTGGCTGGGATCACCTTCCTCTCCCCCGTGGGCTCAGGGGCTGTGCTCTGCGAAGCCCTCTGCCCAGAGCCAGGCCCCACTGGCCCCAGCACACACGGCTTTCCCTGTGCCTGGGAGGACTGTGGGCGCGTCTCTGCTCCCATTAGACTGACCATCCCGAGGGCGTGGCCCATGAGGTTCTCATCTCTGATTCCTAGCACCTTCCCAGAGTCTGACACCTACAGGTGCCATCAGCTATTGTTGAGCTTACTTCACTAAGGTTTGCGCTTGTGGCAGACAATGGGAAAGAGGAAGAGGAGAAGGACAGTGTGGGCTACAGAGGACCTGTGCTGTGTCGCTGTATTGCATCCATCAGGGATACTTAGAGCCCCAAGGAGTGCCAGCGGTTATTCTCCCTTTCTATCTCCCTATTCTCTCTGCCTCCTCTTATGCTCCCCCCAGCTTCCAAAGCACAATTAGGCTCTCACCCAGGTGCTGCCTGCTCCCCTGCCCCCCAGGCTAGAGGGAGGAAGGAGCTGGCCAGCAGCAGGGTTAGCCTGCCTGCCTCTAATCCCTCATTAATTCAGGGCTCCTGGGGCTGTGAGCTTCTCCACCACCTGCTGTGTGACCAATTCCCTTTCTCTCCCCCAGGTGACTAACAGCCTCCCTTTCCTGGAGTCCAGTTTCCTTGCCTCCTTTCTCCACCTTCTTGTTCCAGGCAGTTGAGTCTTGATGATGCCTCTTCATGATTGACTCCCTGAAGCTCAGATCAGGAAGCCAGGCCACACCTCAGGCAGCTCCTTGGGCACCCCAAGTCCCTCAGCCCCTCTCTTAGGGAGATAGCATGGAAATTAGCAAGAGGCTGGGAGGGGATGGAAATAGTAGGAGGGAGGGAGGGAGGGAGAGGCTGGGGTCACCAAGCAACTAGGGAAAGTTTCTGGAAAAGAGACCACAGCAGAGGAGGGTGGGAGCCCAGGCTGGACAATAGGGCCAGAGCAGGGGGGAGGGAGCGCGGGGGGCTGTGAGGAACGTGTAGACCAGGGACCCTGAGGAGTGAGCGCAGCAGGAGGCAGCCCAGCCGTGCAGCGGGAGAGCCCACAGCTGCCAAGCCCCAGTCCACCCTTGAGAACTCATGGCCTCTGTCGTCCTGAACCAGTGCCCTGACCAAGCGGGTGAGCGGGGGGCTCAGGGCCAAGAGTCAGCCACAGAATCTGGCGGGGCGCAGCCTCGGGAACGGGGTGCTCACCCTCACGGGGTGCCAGGGCAGGCGCTGACAGGCAGGGGGGCCAGTCCATCGCTCTGATGGAGCCTATTGCCTTGACCCAGGCACGGGGATATTTATTCCTGACTTTGAGGGGAGGGGACTATCAGACTAGGAATCAGACCAGCCTGTGCGTCCTGGCCCTCAGCACTGTGTCCTCGAACACGTGGCTGGATGCCAGAGCCTTTGTCCTCATCGTGTTCACAGCCCCAGCTCTGCCGTTCATCACAACTGGCAACAACTGAGGAAAACCAGGGAGACTGTCCCTCCCCGCCAGGAGCTCCCGCAGGGGCAGGAGGTGTGGGCCCCCCCAGGCCAGCCGCACCCCTGCTCAGACACGTCCCCACTTTCTGCTCCAGCTTTTCCTACTTCCCCGGGGCCAGCTGGCTCTCCCCTGGCTCTGCGTCTCCTCTGCCCACGGTGTTTGCTGGCCTGTCTGTGCTCGCTAACTTCTGCGCTGCTCCAGTTCGCAGCTAAATGTCATTTCTTAATACAGGCTTTCCCCAACCACCACGGATTCGTTTAGTGTTCCTACTGCACACTTCTAGAAAACCCTATACTTCTGGGGGGGGGGGGGGAGAGAGAGAGGAGATGGAGAGGGAGAAATACTGTGTTAGTGGAAGGAGGTGGGTGTGGTTCCCTTTGTCCCAATTATGTCACCTCCAGGGCCCCACGACCACTGTGGAAACAGCCAGGGCTGCCTGTGGGTTCTCT
>NW_005878762.1:0-7427 GCF_000147115.1 Myotis lucifugus | reverse complement strand
AGAATAAAAAATACTAACCATTTTGAGGCTATAGTAATAGAACATCTTCATGAAAGCATTTAGTACCAAATTAAAGTAAAGTGGGAATAATGATATTTGTTTTAGATCAGTTTATATCAATATATAATTATAAATATGAAAAAAATTTAATTGCTCATCTACTTGGAGGCCCTTTATCAGCAACTAATATACTTTAAGTGGGTAAACTGAATATAAATATATTTCAAGATGAGAGTCACTGTGAGAAGTCATTAGTAATACAAAGTCTCAGTAAGAGAGATAGATAAATGGAACTCTAAGAAGGAATGAGAAATAACAGGTTCAATTTGCACCAAGGCACTCTAAAAAATTAAAAGATAAAGTGATACGGACCAACTGGGGTGATTGATCAAGATGGAAGAAAATAATTAATAGCTAATAATCAATAAATGAATAAATACCTCCCATCTGAAAGAGAACAGATGTTACATCAGTCTATGATACTACATGTAAATAAGAAATTGTATAAAAACCCAAGACTATACTATGAAGAAACTAATTTATTTTTGCAGAATATTGAAGATTGCTTTAGAAGGGAGTTCTATATTTTTGACAGTATTAATCACTTTTTTAACCTTTTAATTATACTTAGTAAGCATCACAAAGAAATGGTTCAAATGTAAGAATATCACAGGATACTGCAAGTAGTAGTTAACCTGGAATACATTATTCAAAGTTGTTCAGTTAATAGGATCAATCCCCATGTAATATATTAATTACTGCTAAAAACTTGGTAGGTGTCTGATCATACTGTGAGTGAATGTATAGTACAGAATTTAATATCTCTTAGGACCAAAGAGCTATGAATTAAATAGGTTGGCCTCAGCTGGAAAGCTGTTAGACATGTCATGGGAAAACGATTATACTTCCTTACTAATAGGAATTAATACCCGCAGAATAAACACAAGATTACTGTAGAGATTTAAAGCTAGAAAATTATTAATTTAATTTTAAATTTTATGCAATATTAATTTAAAGATATATTTAATTATTTTTTCGGGAAAATAAATGTTACTTGAGCTAGTAGCTTCCTGGATGAAATATATATACCTAGGCCCTGGCTAGTTTGGCTCAGTGGTTAGAATGTTGGCCCCATGACTGAAAGATCCCAGGTTTGATTCATGGTCAAGGGGACTTACCTCAGTTGCAGGTTCCATCCCCAGCCTCAGTTGGGTGTGTGAGGGAGGCAACCAGTAGATCTCTCTCTCTCTCTCTCTCTCTCTCTCTCTCTCTCTTTTTCTCTCTCTCCCCACCCCTTCCCACTCTGTCTCTAAAGATCAATGCAAAAACTATCATCAGGTGAGGATTTATCTATATCTATCTATCTATCTATCTATCTATCTATCTATCATCATCTATCCATGAGAGTGAATCACTAGTGACAAAAATGGTGATATGAGGACAACTTTTGAGGCTAAATGCATTCAATTTTTCTAGCAATATATAATTTACAAGTTTTGTTATGTTTAATAGAGAATGATAAATGCATATGAATTTTTTCCTATTAACCGATATATATAAACATGTTTTAAAGAAGAATATAACATTCTTTGTCCATTGTTTTACAAATCAAGAAAGGGAAAATATCACAAAACATATTGCAGTTGTAGACTGTGGTCATTTAAGGAAAAGATGGTGTTTCTGGCTTTCTTCCTGGCCCCCCAGGCCTTTTTACCCTGGCAGCTGTTCCATTTAACCTCCTCCCTCCATCCCTGGGTTCAGCTTGACTCAGGGCCCTGAGATGAGTGTCACTTGGCAGATGGGCCTCTCAAAGAAGCCCTTTGTCCGAAACACTTGACTCAGTTGCTGCTCCTCTGTGAACTCAGTATCCCCCCAGGGCCTAGCCATCAGATAGTATCTCATCTCCTCCCTTGTGAGCCACAGTTCCCACTAACTAGATTCCCAGTCAGCGCTCTGCTCTGAAAAGCCATTAGCATTTGGTTTTCTGACATTTGGCCAGCTGATGCCGGGTGGCCATCTGTGGTTTCTAAGGGTCTGGACGTCCACTTATGTCTCTACTGACCCATTTGAATTGATGTCCTAGGCTTGGACCTTGAGTTTAGACCTTAGATCAGTGGTTCTCAACCTTCTGGCCCTTTAAATACAGTTCCTCATGTTGTGAACCAACCATAAAATTATTTTCGTTGCTACTTCATAACTGTAATGTTGCTACTGTTATGAATCGTAATGCAAATATCTGATATGCAGGATGGTCTTAGGCGACCCCGGTGAAAGGGTCGTTCGGCCGCCAAAGGGGTCGTGGCCCACAGGTTGATAATAGATAATAGTACTATTATCTATTATAATAGTACCGCTGTCTTAGATAATAGTACTTGTGCCCAACCTGATCTTGAACAGATTTGATTTGGAAACTGATTTCTGGAATGATCATTACTTGTACTCCTTCCTGGATTGTACTTACAAAAAGAAAATAATGTGTGGACCAGAAGAATTCTCAAGAAAACACTTAGACAATTTTTTTTTAAAAAAAGGAAGTCTTTCAGTAACTTGAAGATGACAGGAATGTTAAATAATATCCTTGTTAATAATGAAAAGATTGGTAGATCTCATGGCAAATGTTAGGCCTTTTAGAACCCCCGCACTCAGTTTATTGTACCATATATTTCTATGTAGTGTGCTCTTAGGTCCTAGATTATTTTATGCCCTTGAAATTTAGGAAGAGGTGGAGAAAACGGTGAACGTAAATTTGTATACTATTTTATTTTATCAGATGATGACACATGGTTGAAGGGAAAATCAGGAAGAAAAAAATGCAAACAAAAGCAATATCAGTAAAGAAAATTCCATTCCAGGGAAGGAGTTTATTAGACACTTCAGCTTTGTGCTTTCTAATTTGGTCAAAGAAATAGAAGAACCATAATTCATTAAGTTGGTGGAGAAACTGCATCTGAACGTTACCAGTGCTTGGACCTTGGTTCAGCAACCTCTGTACTTGAGATCTGGTTAAGAAAGAATTCAGAATCAAGTCTCAAATATAAGCAAACGTTCATTTAGAAAGTCACAGAGGTAGAAAAAGTGAGCCAGCTGGGCTGTGTGAGCCCAGGAAACAAGTTACAGAGACAAAAGAAGGCCCCTTGGAGCTTAAGAGAAAGAAAGCGAGGATATAAGCACCTGGGGTAAGGAGAGGGTGAAAGGCTCGGGCATGCTTCAGAGAGAAAGTGTGCTGAGGACAAGAAGGGTGGGAAAGTGCTGGTGTGCTGAAGAGAGAGAGCAGAGCTGGTCCTCCATCCTCAGGACTAGTAAGGGAGGTTCCAGGGGAGGATGTCAATAGAATAGTCATCAGCTTTTCCGGGTGTGTCCTTTCAGGGCCTGGGTCTCTACTGATTGGTGGACACTAGGGGAGGGAGTCATTAGTCATTGCATCTGGTTCTGATGTCAGCCATGGTGTTCCCTGTCTGGTTTTGCTTTTTTTTTGGGGGGGGGAGGGGGGGAGGGCAGGAGCTGAAACAAAATTGAGGCCTAAATGTCATCTCTAGTTTGACCAAAATTCTGACGGTGGTTAACAGACCCAAGGTTTTGTTACTAAGATTATCTGATGAGTTTCAGACCTCATTGTCTTGAAGACTGAATGCTTAAGGGAGTGGTTGTTGCTAGGTACCCGAAGCTTTCACCCTGGAGACAGTCCATACCTTGCCTATTGTTCCTACTCTGCTCATGCCTGTCTAACTGCCTACTACAATGACATGTATACAGGAAGTAATAGTAGACTTGTTGCTTAAAGAAAAAGCACCTTTTGAAGGGGGGGAGGGGATACTGGGTCTTATGGAAAACAGTTCAGGAATCTTGACACAGTACTTGCTATTTAAAAAATGTTAGTTACCTGAGTATTCACTAAAGCAGTTCTCACAAAGTACATGTCTGAACTTTTTCAAATGATGTTTGAGACTATACAACCTAACAATATAAGTAGCTGCCAATATCAGGGTTTAATGCAATGGAGAAATTATATTTCCCAGAGTTAATAAAAATAAATAAAACATTATCTCTAACAAGCCATGCTTTGAAAAAATTTCCATTAGAAATAATGAAAAAGAGAGCCTCCCCCACCCCCAACTTGGAGAAGTGCAGGACTACTTGTACAGTAAAATGAAACAAATATACTCCCTTTAGAAATAGAGATGAGGCCCCTGGCGTCGCTGCCCCGCCGTCTGGCCCCCGTGGACCCGCGACCCGCGACCTGCGACCCATGACCCGCTACCGACCAATCTGCCCGGCACTCGCGTGCACCATGTCTGGTTCCTCCAGTGTCACCACTATAAAGAAAGTGGTTCAACAGCTCCAGCTGGAGGCCGGGCTCAACCGCGTGAAGGTTTCCCAGGCAGCTGCAGATTGGAAACAATTCTGTCTGCAGAATGTTCAACATGACCCCTTGTTGACTGGAGTATCTTCAAGTACCAATCCCTTCAGACCCCAGGAAGTTTGTTCCTTTTTGTAGTAAAATGAATTTTGAAGGTGTTCTCAACCACTTTTCTTGAACCAGCAAATATTCAAAGAGAGCTAAGTCTGAAGACTGTACAAAAAGCTTACCCTATAACATGTGCCATACTCTACAAACTTCTGCTTTTGTCAGTCCTTAACATCTACCTCTCTGAATTTTCACGAATTTCTATTTCACAAGAATGATTATTTTATATACACTGAAAGCAGCATACAAATAAAATACTTAAAAAACAAAATAAAAATATAAATAAAAATAGAGATGAAAGGAGAAGGATGCTTCTTTCTTCTTCAAATTTTAAGCTAATGGCAATTTCCTGTGTTATTTATGAGCAAATGCCAATGAGAAAAGATAGGTTACTAAATTCCTGAAAGAGCATTCCAACTTTATTTTGGAAATTAAACTCTTTACTTTTCTTTCTAATTAATCTTGTACACATCAATGATATACAACTTAGCAGTGGTTCTCAACCTTCTGGCCCTTTAAATACAGTTCCTCATGTTGTGACCCAACCATAAAATTATTTTCGTTGCTACTTTATAACTGTAATGTTGTTACTGTTATGAATCGTAAATATCCGATATGCAGGATGGTCTTAGGCGACCTCTGTGAAAGGGTTTTTCGACTGCCAAAGGGGTCGCGACTCACAGCTTGAGAACCGCTGACTTAAGATGTTATAAATATCTCCTAGGTCACCAAATGTGTTGAAATGCCCATCTCCCAGTTGATCAAGTGCATTAAACTGTGAAGAATATGTTATTACATGGGCAGTAGATGAATGGCTAAAAAATCTGTGGGACATTTACACAATGGAATACTATGCAGCTGCAAAAAAAAAATAGGGATCACTTACCCTTTGGGACAGCATGGGTGGACCTGGAGACTATTATGCTAAGTGAAATAAGCCAATCTGGGAAAGACAAATATCACACGATCTCCCTTATTTGCGGAATCTAATGAACAAAGTGAATTGGCCAACAAAATAAGACCTGAAACATGGAATAGAATGACATACCTGGATGTGGGGATGGGGGAGATGAGAAGAGGTAAACCAAAGAACTTATAGACATACTTATATGCATAGCCCATGGATTGGGACTTATTACCCAGCGATTCCACTTCTGGGTATATATCTGAAAAGACGCAAAACACTAATTTGAAAGAATATATGTATCCTTATGTTCATCGCAGTGTCATTTACAATGACAGCAACCCAAGTGCCCATCAATAAACGAGTGCATAAAAAAACTGTGGCATATATACAATGGAATATTACTCAGCCATAACAAATCTTACCATTTGTGACAACATGGGTAAAACTAGAGGGTATGACGCTAAGTGAAATAAATCAGAGAAAGACAAATACCACATAATATTACTTATAGGTGGGATCTAATATAGGATATAGATTAACAAACAAAACAGAGACTCATTGATACGGAGAACACAGTGGGGAGGGGGAATTTGGGCACTGATTGAAAAAGGTGCAGGGATTGAAAAGCACAGGTTGGTAGTTACAAAATAGTCCTGGGGATGTAATGTACAGCAAAGTAAATGTGGGCGATGATATCGTAATAACTCTGTATGGTGCCAGTTGGGTCCTGGAAATACCGGGGAACCACTTTGTAAAGTGTATGATATCTACCCACTATGCTGTACACCTAAAACGAATACAAAATAATACTGAACCTGAAACTAATATAAAATAATGCTGAATGTAAATTGTAATTGAAAAAATTTAAAAATTACAAAAGGAAATCCAAACAGTAAATAAATCTTACCTAATAATAGACAAACATGTAAATTGACCATCCCTCTGCTACACTCACCAGCCAATCAGGAGAGTATGCAAATTAACTCAACAAAGATGGCAGTTAATTTGCATACATAGGCATGAAGTGGCAGAGCGAAGACTGAAGACTCCGGCCAGAGCGAAGGCCTGGGTCCCAGGTGCCGGAGGAAAACCGGTGCCGGCAGCCAGGGGAAGGGAAGGCCTATTGCATGAATCTCGTCGTGCAATGGGCCTCTAATATATATATATATAATTTTTATTATGAAAAAATTGCTTTCTCAGAAGTTGATGATCTATTATAACCTCAGGGTAATCCCATCTGGCTAGATTAGTACTGAAGCTAAAATAATCATGGATTCAGGGGGTATATCATCTAGATGAAAATCCTGGTCCTGACACCTTCCGGTAGTATGATCTTCGAAAGTTACTTAAACTCTCTGTCCCTCAGTTTGCTTCTCTATAAAATGGGATCAATAATGACACCATCCTCAGAAGGTTATTATAACATTCGATAAGTTAACAAAGTATCTGATAAAACATTACATAAGTATTTTTACTATTTCTCTAAACAGTGGCTTTATAATATTTCAATGTGTTTCTATTTTCATTCAATTCACTCATATTAACTGGAACTCTTTCTTGAAGTAAAATTTCAGGTGAAAAGTCAACATGCAAAGAAAGTTCTTCTCTTGGAGAGGCTAGAATAGGGGCCTTTTTTGGGGAAGCTTCCTCATCTATTGCCATGAAATCCTCTAGTTCCCCTGAGCACAGGTAGAAAATAAATTTATTAAAAACAAATCTGAAATGTAGAATCCATCTCCTGAGCTATAATGTCCTGAGGGGGCTAATGGAGGATAATGTTCTACTAACATGGTGACTATGTAGATGGCATTTTTAATTAAAGAAAGAATTTCTCCAAATATTTAAGAATATTACATAGCAGACACCAGCTTACACTGAAATAGCAACAGGGGACAGTCAATAATCATATGGCTCACGTATAATAAAGTTCGATCTTGAGGAGAAGTAATTAAATAAAGCAACCAAGATTAATTAATGATAGAGATATATAAAAACCATATGACGTTATTACCATAATAATTACAAAAAGTAATTACTAGCACCATTAAACAAGTC
>NW_005878761.1:0-7429 GCF_000147115.1 Myotis lucifugus | reverse complement strand
ATATATTTCATTAGCAGAAATATGGAACAGCTGAACTGCCTGGGAATGGATGAACCAAAGAGATGAAAAAGAGCAAGAGATATTTAAGTTGGCCAGAAATAGGGAGGAAAAGCATTCCAGGAAAAAAAGAATAACATTAGTAAAGTCATGTGAATGGATAATACATACTAGTTTTGAGGGATGATGAGTAATCTGGCATGACTAGAACATAGGATGAGGAGCAGGAATGGCTAGAGATAAATTCAGAAAGGTAGGCTAGGATCAGATTGCAAAAGCCATGGAATGTTTGGGAAATACCTTCAGTCACTGAGAAATTAACCTTGGAAAGATAGTGTTAGTTAAGATCTTTGTTATAATTCTGGCAGCTGTGTGGGAAACAGTTTACAAAGACCAGAGGCAGGAAGAATGTGCAAATAAAAGCTTTGTATTAATGTTTAATGCCAAAGATTAAAAAAAAAAGATTAAGAAGGTCATACATCGCTGAGTTAATAATTACCCCAAAACTTGATAGAACATAGATCAGATGTTACAAGCTGTAGGTCATCAGACCAAATTTAGCCTATAGATGTGTTTTGTTTGTCTTTCGATGTTCTTTTAATATCTTGATTTGGTTGCCAATATTTATACATCAAGGAATTTTACATGAAAATGCAGACTTTTCTTTAGAATGTCTATTTTCTTTTTAAAATCATAAGACTGGCCCTAGCCAGTTTTGCTCAGTGGATAGAGCATCATCCTGTGGACCATAAGTTCCTGAGTCCAATTCTGCTCAAGGGCACATACCTTGGTTGCAGGCTCCTCCCTGGCCCAGGCCCTTGTCAGGGCGCATACAGGAGGCAACTAATCGATATGTTTCTCTCACATCGATATTTCTCTCAGTCTTTCTCTCTCTCTTCCACTCTCTCTGAAAATCAACGGAAAAAAATATCCTCAGATAAGGATTAAAATAACAATAACAATAATAATAATAAAATCATAAGACTGACAAATAATGAGTCTGCATTTTCTTCTGGCAACAGCCAGTTGTTACTGGGTTGCAGCCGCTGATCTCTTCCCATAGAGTAGCCACTCTAGTTTTCCATGATCTCTTCCCCCCACCCCCCGCCCACACACACACACTTCCTCTTACTTAATTTCCAGCCAGTTTCATTTATTTATAACACCTGCCTGGTCCTGAGGCATTTGAGTTTTTTACCATAACTTAAGATAGTTAATTGGTTGAAAATTTAAAATCTTACTTGGTTTCAGCAACTTCTTCTTTGAATATTATCTTATACTAAAGGCCCAATGCACAAATTCATGCACCTGTGGGGTCCCTTGGCCTGGCCTGCAGGATCGGGCCAAAACCAGCTCTCTGACATCCCTGAAGAGGTCCCAGATTGTGAGAGGGTGCAGGCCAGGCCAAGGGACCCCACTGGTGCACAATCGGGGCCAAGGAGAGACACGGGAGATTGGCCAGCTGGGGAGGGACTGCAGGAGGGCTCCAGGGCATGTCCGGCCCATCTAGCTCAGTCCTGATCAGCCAGACCCCAGCAGCAAACTAACCTAACAGTTGGAGCATCTGCCCCCTGGTGGTCAGTGCACATCATAGCAACAGGTCAACCGGTCAACTGTCTGCCCCCTGGTGGTCAGTGCACGTCGTAGCAAGCAGTTGAGCAGCCTTAGCATGTCATCAGCATATTATGCTTTGATTGGTTGAACGGCCAACTGGTCGACCAGACACTTAGCATATTAGGCTTTTATTATATAGGATAATACCCACTATATTTCTATTCTAACCACAATAAGCTTTAAAATTTGCTTTCTTTAAAATATTTAGCCTCCCCAAACTTTTCATTAACATATCCATTCTTCTTGATAGTTTCATCTCAAAAATTCAGAAGAAAGAAATGATCACCTAAAGAACCAGATAATAGACATTGGACATTAGCCTTAAACAGTTATGTTGTTTCTTCTGTTGGACCTTATACAGTTGACAAGCCTTAGGCCCAGCTGTCTTTCTTGGGATGACCACATGTCTATATGTGCCACCTTCCCTGTGACTTCCTGACAAGTACAGAAAGACAATTATCAGGATTTGGCTAATCCTGAAGCTTGGGCTTAGCGATAGCTGAGAAAAGCCCTGGTTATTTTAAAGATCAGGTAAGCGCATCCACTTTGAGATAATCTTTCTGTTTAGAGGTTAGAAGTTTTTATTTGCTTAGTATTAATTAAGATGCAAATAATGAGCAATATAAGTGTTGGTTCAAATTGGAATTAATTGCAAACTAGAAAAGTTGTAGTGCACCAAAGTCCTCACTTTAATGACCTACTGCTTGCTAAGTAACAGGATGTCCACATATGCAAGTCAGTGATTGGGGACATATTTTCTTCTGGGTTATTAAACTGTGAGCACACGTGTCCATGTGTTTCTTTAAGATTCTATCTATTGATCACAATATTGAGTGTGAGTGAATCCTGTTTTTTATGTGTTGGCATAAAGCCTCTGTGATCTGACACAAAACACTATAAAAGCACATTTGTTTTATAAGTAGTCTGTATTCATTTGAAGTTTCATAAGTGGGAGGTGATGAATCTAGGAGACCATGAATAATTCTCAATGTGATTATATGACTATAAGGACAGGAAGCAAGGAAGGTTTATGAGGAACCATGTTTTCCCAGTCTTTTACTAAGAGTTTAGAATGTACCACTCTTCTAAGTTCTAAAAATGGGGGTTGGGTTGGAGGGCAGAAATTGTTTCACTGTGTGGATTTCTACCCTGGAACCATAGGTAATCATAATGTTTAACTTCTAACTCCTACTCTTAGGCCAGATTTTGAGAGAGATGATTCTGCCCAGCCCTCAGTTCTATAAATTCTCTCCAATGCACTTAGGGAAACCCACAGAGTTGCTGAGCTCCAGGAGGCCAGCACGGAGGCAGGTGTCTCCACTCCAGCCTCAGAACTTTGATCCCATATGGTTCTCCGGAGCTGCTGATACTGGGCAGAGAGTTTGAGAAAGAAGGTTGTTTTGCTAACTGATGCTAAAAATTGCTATTCATCAGCTTGACTGAGCTAATGCAGCCAATCAAATGCTTAGAAAAAAATTATTGCCAAGGTTAAATGGCAGGAAGGCAAAGAGGAAAAAACTCAAGATTGGAGGTTCAGGACTGCACCTCTGAGGCATAAGCCTAATTCCACAAGCTGAACTCTTGCTAAGAGCCTCCCAGGTCTCTAGGGCAACACAGAAAACATCTATGTTATCAAAGACAGTCCTGCCTTCCATGCTTGATAAGTTCTTTTTCACCCAGAAGGAAAAAACCAACACAAAGTTTCCCTTTACCCACACATCTCCTCTTAAGAACCTCAGTCTTGCCCAAGCAAATTCATTTTCCATGTTCACTGGGAGCCCCCACTAGACTTTGCTTTGGGGCTATTTTCTAAATAAGGACAATTTGATGTAGACTTTGACTCAGGGGATGTTTGAATACAGGTATCTTCCATTAGCTATTTTGAAGCAAACCATCAAAAAGTCCCCATGTGTAAATCTTCAGACCAAATAATATGCAACCCTTACTCTGTCCCCATCCAATCTATTATAGGGACCTTTCTACTTTGTTCAGTTCAGCGTTGCATGGATTTGAGCAGGTCATACACTACAAACTTTGTTAACCTCCACTCTGCAATCTGGCTGAATGAGTGGACATGCTCCATTCGCTCTGCAAACCTTACTGCTTGGCAGCCACAGCACACTGAATGCTCAGATTAGTGGTCTTGTGGCTTGCTCATCAAGACCCAGCTACATGCCCTAGCCAGTTTGGCTCAGTGGATAGAGCGCTGGCATGCAGACTGAAAGGTCCCGGGTTCGATTCTGGTCAAGGGCACATGCCCGGGTTGTGGGCTTGATCCCTTGTAGGGGGCCTGCAAGAGGCAGCTGATCAATGATTCTCTCTCATCATTGATGTTTCTTTCTCTCTCTCTCTCTCTCTCTCTCTCTCTCTCTCTCTCTCTCTCCTTTCCTCTTTGAAATCAATAAAAATATATTTTTTACAAAGACCCAGCTACATTTGTCTCATAACCTGTTATGCCCATTGTATTCATTTTAATTATCCAAGTTAATAATAAAAAAATACTTTTAGGTATGAGTATGAAGAGAAAGAGAGTTATTTCCATGAAAACTAAGTTGAATGTTTGGAAAAACTTCATAAAGGCAAATTGCAAAAACCAAACAGTAAAGTTAGGTGAGAAGAGACACTGCAAACGATTGTGGGGTGGGGTGGTAGTTAACAGAAATGTAGGTTTTCATATTGCTTCAGAAACAGAAACAGACTCATCGATACAAAGAACATTTTGACAGTTGCCAGATGGGAAGGGGGTTGGGGATATGGGTGAAAAAGGGGAAGGGATTAAGAAGTACAAATTGGTAGTTACAGAATAGTCACAGGGATGTAAAGTACAGCATAGGGAATATAGTCAATAATATTGTAATAACTATATATGGTGTCAGATGGGTACTAGATTTATCAGGGTAATCACTTTGTGAGTCATATAAATGTCTAATCATGGAGTTGTACACCCAAAACTAATATAATATTGTCCACCAACTGCAATTTAAAAATAAAATAAAAAACCTAGCCGAAACCCGTTTGGCTCAGTGGATAGAGCGTCGGCCTGCGGACTGAAAGGTCCCAGGTTCGATTCCAGTCAAGGGCATGTACCTGGGTTGCGGGCACATCCCCAGTAGGAGATGTGCAGGAGGCAGCTGATTGATGTTTCTAACTCTCTATCTCTCTCCCTTCCTCTCTGTAAAAAATCAATAAAATATATTTTTTTAAAAACCTATAGAGTGCTAATATTAAGATGTTATCAGTATAGTAGAAGTAGTAGTAACAATAGCATTTTTCTCAATTACTCAATTATTAAGAATCCAAACCATAGTGAATTGCTATCCAACAAATGAGAACATGCTCTGATTTTTAAAAATAAAATATTTCAGCCCGGGCAGCATAGCTCAGTGGTTGAGCTTCGACCTATGAACCAGGAGGTCACGGTTCAATTCCCGATCAGGGCACATGCCCTGGATGCAAGCTCAACTCCCAGTGTGGAGAGTGTAGGAGGCAGCCGATCAATGACTATCTCTCAGCATTGATGTTTCTAGCTCTCACTCCCTCTCCCTTCCTCTCTGAAATCAATAAAAATAAAAATATTTCAAAGTGTTTATTCAGAATAGGTTTTTAATACCCACAAAAATTAAATAGAAAATATGTCCTGTGGTGTTTTCAAAGCAGTTTTGAAAGAAAATACTAAAATTGACACCAGACTTGTGAAGTGACTAATCTAGACTAAAATAGATTTAAAATAAAGAAATGCTCATCATTGAAACCTTAGAAGGAGAAAACTCCATTCATACAAATATAATAGAGGGGGAGAGAGAGACTGCCTAATTCTTATTCTAAAAGTTCAAAACTTAGGTACTTAGGTGTCTGGATAACATCTAGTCACTCAAACCAAATCATCAATCCCAACTTTGTCTTTTATGTCAGCATTATATAGGACCAAAAAAATGGGGGAAAAATATTGCTAAAAGCAGCACATTTACATCCATCACAAAATGATCACAGCACTTCCCTTCCCTATAGCTCAGAGTGCATTTAATGTAATTGAAGAGAGACAGGAAAATGGGTTAAAAGGAGTAGGGATTTGTTTTTCCTCTTTAAAAACATAATCGAGGGAGTTTTTCACTTCTGTCCGAGGAAGAGTAGGAACCAAATTTACCCTTCCTCTAAAAACAACTTAAGAAAACACATACAAAAATCCATGAAGCAATGTTTTTTATAACATTAGATGTTATAAACAAAGGACAGAGAAACCTGTAAGATGAGGAACAAATGAGGTGAACCCAACAGTTAAATTTTCAGTGTATTTCTTAAGAGTCTCCAAGCCACAACACAGAGAAGGGGAATGCAAGGAAAAGTTATAGTTTGCCTGAGTTGAAGAGACCTTGCTGAGAGTCAAGAAAGGCCAAGACAGCTAGAGTTCCCTGGGCAGAGGGCTGTGGAGGGGAAAGCCGCACAATACGAGGACTTAGGGTATCAACAGAGGAGTCTCCTCCTGACTTCTACTGAGTACTGATCAGAACATGCATGTGAGGTAACTACCCAAGATTGGGGGGAAAATGAAAGGACACAATCCTGGGAGGTACCTGAGAACTAGAACTAGTCCCTCTTCCCACCAGCCAGAGTGGAAAAACTTATCATTCAGAGGCCTCAGACAGAGGCCTCAGAAAGATTTTGCTTCGGCAATGAGTCCAAATTAGCTCTACATTATATGCAGCTTTACACCCACCTAAGAAAGCTCAAGAGCAAAACTGAAGAGGATCAAATGGTTTTCTAGTAACTTAACTGCATCCCAGAACAAAGCACAAAAATACTGTAGAAATACAAAAAAATACAGAAATTAAGAAGATACAGTTTTCAATGTCTAACAAATAAAAATGACCTGAACTGTAAAGAAGGAAAAAAATGTGAATGCACAATAAGGATAAGATCAATGAATTGAAACAAACCCAGAAATGGCACAGATAATAAAACTGTAAGCAAAGTCATTAAAATAATTATGACAACTGTACTCCACAAAGCTGGAAGACTGACTATGTTAAGTGGAGACATAGAAGACATTTTTAAAAAGATGTCCTAAATCAGACTTATGAGAATGAAAACCACAAGGTATGAGATGAAAAATGCACAGGCTGAGATGAACTACTATTTATGCATTGCAGGGGGGAAAAAATAATGAACTTGAAGGCATAGGAATAGAAACTAAAATTAAACTCAAAGAGAAATATATATTTTTAAATGAATAAATCATCAGTCAGCTGCAGAACTTTAAGCAGCCTAATAAACATGTGATTGGAATGCCCAAAGGGAATAATTTAAAAGTTTTTTTAAAAAATAATGGCTGAATGTTTTCCAAATTTTATGAAAACTAAACCACAGATGAACTCCAAGCACAAGGAACATAAAGGAACATGCACCATGCCCTGGCCAGTGTGGCTTAGCCGGTTGGGTGACCTCCAGCGCACAGAAAGTTCTCTTGCTAGTTCAATTCCTGGTCAGGGCACATGCCCAGGTTGCAGGCTCCATCCCCAGTAGGGGGCATGCAGGAGGCTGCCGATTGATATTTCTCTTTCACATCGATGTTTCTCTCTCTCTCCCCCTCTTCCTTCCTCTCTTTCTCTTAATAAAAAATAAATAAATAATCTTTGAATTGTCACATGATCTCACTTAAATGTGGAATATAATTAACAAAATAAACTGACAAACAAAATGGATCAAGACACATGGAGGGAAGGGGGAAGGGGCTTGGTGGAGGGAGGAAGATGGGGGGAGGGAGATATCTGTAATACTATCAACAATAATATATATATATTTTTTAATAAGGTATTCTGGG
>NW_005878760.1:0-7430 GCF_000147115.1 Myotis lucifugus | reverse complement strand
GAACAAATGTTATAGTGATTCATCAACCTCTCAAGTCCAACGTTTGTTGTTCTTTTACAGCTAACATAACTTTCGTATGCGTCTGGCCTTGTCTTTTATAAATGAAGTCTGGAATCTGTGTTGTACCACACTGCATTCTACAACAGTACAACACAGCTCTGTTTACTGCATTTGCGCCCATTACCTTGCAATGCTTTAGACTAGAGCTTAAGCCTGCACTAGAGATGCCAAAGGATCTCTCCTGGCTAACTTTACATCCCAATCCCAGTCTCTTTTGCCTAAGCATCCACATTTCATAGAACTGTGACCCCACCCTGACCCTGACCCTGACCCTGACCCTGCCCCCACGTGAGTGACCCAAGAAACAGCACCAGATGCGTGGACAGCTGATTTATACTCTAGCATATGACAGCCCACTGGCAGATCTGAAAGGGTGAGCTATGCCATTGAGAGCTTTTGTTTTAAAAATGTATAAAGGGAAACACCAAGAAACCATGCCAGGTGGTGGAGAAACAATGCCACATATAATTGAAAGTGTGAAGGAACCAGAAAAATACAGAGAGGACAAGGCAGCGAACAGAGAATGGATCAAATGTGCAGAGAGAAGCAGAGCTCAGAACGAGAGAGAGAGAGAGAGAGAGAGAGAGAGAGAGAGAGAGAGAGAGAGAAGCAATTAGAAGAGAAGTTCACTTTAATCTGCAAAGATACCCCAAGCCCCAAGGGCTTTTGAAGTTCCACATCCACTCTGCATTTTTCTTTAAAAAAAAAAAAAACACTGCCTTTTCTTGTCCTGAGGTAACATAAGAAGTTATTTTTTATCTTCCAATCAGTTTAGCTTGACTGATACATCACAGTGGTATTAAAACAACTTATAATGCCTCAGTCAAGTTCATTTTGTCTAACGTGCTGTATTGCAATGGTTGCCATAAGCTTGGATTGAACTTAGAGATCAATTTCCGGAGCTTCTCTTCCTCCATTCCCTGCTCCTCTCCCCCATCCACATGTCAACTTGTAGAGACATGCTATTCCTGTACAGAACCCTGGAGTACAAATGCCTCATTTCCTGGAGTTCTGGGTTCTCTTTGCTCAGAAAGCCCACTCTTTGCTGTCCCTCTCATTGGTTCCCTTTCTACACTCTTGCTCTACCTCAGGTACTCTCATCCTTTTTTCTCCTCTGCTTTCCTGTTCTTGGAATCTTCTGCCTCATCCCTTCCCTTAAATCCTTTAAAAACATTGACGGCCAATCTGTAAAACCTTCCCTAATCTTCACAACCTGGGCTCTTCCCGGCCATTTCAAGTTGTGGTTGTTGTTTTCCCCTTTCGCTGCCAAGGTAATGGTGTCTAGATTTTCTTCAGTTCTTACTGAGTCCTGAAAACTCTGAAAGCATGTTATGGTTCAGAAGGCTAGGGTCCAAACAGCTGGAAATTCTGACAGTGAGAGCTATCATGGGACTGAACTTGGTTCCCCTCGCCCCCATCATGAGCAACATGAGCCTGGCCATGCGGGTGGTGTGGCCAACAGCCAAGGACAGGACAGCGGAAGGCTCCAGAGAGACTCGAGCAATGCCCATTTTGTTTAGATACCTGGGACATCAAACACGGGAAAAATGCCCAAACACATGTTTCTAAATATAAATCTATTTTATATATTAACATATTAACACTTTCAACCTACAAACATCAGGCGATATCCTTCTGCTACCCAGAGGAAATTAGAGGAAACATCTCAATTTGAGACTGCAGGCCTTCTCTGAATTGGGAAGGGTAAGTGGACATCCTTTCTCTGGGATAATCCCTGCCAGAGTCTTACAGAGAAGATACCGGCATGAGACCCAAGGGTCAGAAAGGGTCTTATGTTAGTTTGCAACTTCTTCAGGAGCTTCCCGGGTATAATCTGAAATCAGTGCCATACACTGAGGGCAGGGAAAGACCTAAGAAAGAGGTAGATCAGTCCATATTGGTAGTGGCAGTTTTAATAAACAAGGGAACTTACTTATGAGGCTTGTCATGGGTGGCCGAAAAACAAGGAGATGTTTGCACCCTCCCACCAAGTCTTAAAAGTTTAAATAGAGGCCTTACGGGGTTCAGCCACATATACCATGCATGTAGTCTCCACACCAGATTTCTGTCTCAAGGCTGTGTCCTTAGGGTAGCCTCCGGGAATGGGGAAGGCAAGCAGGATGTGCATTTCAAGGACAGGGAAGGGTTGGGAAGCTCTAATTGCCCTAGTTTAGCTAACAGGACAACTGTGGTCACAGTTCTTTGATGACCTCCCCAACATCTTAATATGTTATAGCTCTACATTTCTAAGGGTCTCAGGATAGTCTTTTGTTTGAATATTTGAATAAATCCTAATTATAAGGGAGAAATAACCCACACCCCAGACATCGCCCTTCCACTGAGCAGCCACATCACACTGGGCTTACAATCACTTACAAGCTGTAGGCACCAGTTGCCTAATCCTTTAAAATGAGTGGATCACCCAGATATGCGCCAGCTCTTACAGCTCAAAGATTTTATAATATACATTTCTTTGCTTTTCAATACAACAAGAAAAAAAATGTCTGAGCTGAGAGAACTTTTAGGAGAAGTTATTGATTTATATTGATAAGGTTCAATGAAAGAGCTATAAGGGCTAGAATTTTTTGCATACAATTTGTTTGAAAGAGAGGCAGGTAAGAATTCCCTATTTCAATATAAAGAATCAAAACTCATGATTGTTGTTCCTTCTGTTTATTACCTCTAACTTTTTTTTGAAACAATATTAAAAGTCTGAGTTCATTCAACGTCAAATTGAAGGGACATCTGGAACCCTTTAAGGATATGCTGTATGAGAATCAAGACTGAAAAGGAGAACCCACTAACCAGACACACTTGGAAGGTCTGCACATGTGAGTCTCTGTGACCCCACCAAAGAGCAAGTCTTATCTGTGAGATGAAAATCTAGACTTGTTTCCATGAAAGTAGAAAGGAGCATGTTCCTCCCCAAGGAAGAAGTAAGAGTTGATCTGATTTGGGAAAGCCTAACAGTCATTGAATCATAGTCTCTTAGTAGATGGGGTCCATGTGTTAAAGGTCATTGCTCACTCACATGTATCTTGAGGCAAGTTATATATAATGCAATTTGACCTACCTTTGTTCAAATATAACAAGCCAGTCGTTATTAATTTTTTTTCCAACTTTAGGCACATCTGGGCAGGACCTATGCCTTGTGAAAAAGGAAAGAACACCATTCTCTCTTCAGGTTTTCTGAGTTTTGTTGGGCGAATTAGGTTAAGCCTGTCCTGAAAAGCTGGCCTTGCCCACAGATCTGTTCCAAAATAGCTAAAAGGCCGCCTGGGTTGTGGGAAGAAACCTCACCATATAATACAGACGACCAGAGTTCTTCTTAATGAGGAAATGTGCGTCCTTGACAACCAATAAAAAAAAAAAAACTGTTTTCATTTCCACTTTTTTAAAAAATATATTTTATTGATTTTTTACAAAGAGGAAGAGAGAGGGATAGACAGTTAGAAACATCGATGAGAGAGAAACATCGATAACTGCCTCCTGCACACCCCCCACTTGGGATGTGCCCGCAACCAAGGTACATGTCCTTGACCTGGAATCGAACCTGGGACCCTTCAGTCCACTCTATCCACTGAGCCAAACCGGTTAGAGCCATTTCCACTTTTTTTGGTATTCATGCTTTATTCCATTCAGTGAGAAAGAGAGATTGAGCATTTTCCTCTATACCTCAACTTCTAACTTTTCGGTATATTGACTAAAAATTTTGAAAATAAACACTAAGATTAAAAACTCATGGGAAAATGTAGCTTAATTTGCCCTATTTTTATTACTGCAGATTATCATTGTGACTATTTTTGTTTTATAGGAATGGCTGAATTTAGTTTATCAGAACTTTACATGGCTAAAGAAATCAAGTTTCTTATGAGGAACGAACACCAATGCTTGAAATCTGATTGTTAGGAATTAGAGCCAAGTATCGGTGGATGGCATTAGACCAGCCGTGGGCAAACTACGGCCCGCGGGCCAGATTCAGCTCGTTTGAAATGAATAAAACTAAAAAAAAAAAAGACCGTACCCTTTTATGTAATGATGTTTACTTTGAATTTATATTAGTTCACACAAACACTCCATCCATGCTTTTGTTCCGGCCCTCGGTCCAGTTTAAGAACCCATTGTGGCCCTCGAGTCAAAAAGTTTGCCCACCTCTGCATTAGACCAATATTCCAAATTCTGTTCCTCTTTACCTTGATGTGCTGAAATAAGGAAAACAGTAAAGAAACTAATTTGTTGATTCTTAAAATTTATTCACAATCTCTTGAAGTGACCGCTACATGATCTCAAGCTTTTTTTTAATCAAATATACATAACAGAAAATTTATGATTGTAACCACTTATACGTGTACAATTCAGTGGCGTTAAGCACATTCACAATATAGTGTAACCATCACCACTATTTCGAGAATTTTTCATCATCCCATTAGAAATTCTGTACCCATTAGACAACTATTTTCCCCTTCCATGAGTCCTGATGACTTTTATTCTACTTTCTGTTCCATGAATTTGCCAGTATTCTAGAACATAAGTAGAACCATGTATTTGTTTTGTGTCTGGTGGACCTCATGTACCATAATTTTTTCAAGTTACACCCATGATATAGTATGTATCAGAACTTCATTCCTTTTATAGTTGAATAATAACCCATTGTGTGACATTTTATTTATCCCATTCAGCTGTGTTAATGAACACATGTTATTTCCACCTTTAAGCTATTATAACTATGGCTGCTATGAACAAGGCTTTACGAGTATCTGTTTAACTCCTGCTTTCAGTTCTTTTAGGTATATACCTAGGAGTGGAATTATGATAATTCTATGTTAAACTATTTTGAGAAACTGCCTACTATTCCACATGGCTACACTACATTACATTTCCATCAGTAATGCATAAAGGTTTCAATATCTCCAAATCCTTATCAACACTTGTTATTTTCCAGTTTTGTTGTTATTGTTGTTGTTTTAGTAACAGCCATTCTAATGGGTGTGAAGTGGTTATATTGTCTTTTAAATAAGACTTGTGATTAAGATGGTCACTGACAATTACTTACCCAACAATGGATTCCCACACCTTCTAATGAATTCCATTATATGAAAGCAGGGGGTGGGGAACCTTTTTTCTGCCAAGGGCCATTTGGAAATTTATAACATCATTCCTTTCATATAATTAACGTAATATAAATTTGTTGCTATGAAAAAGCTCCTGGAGTTATTGAATTTTGAGTGACACCTGTGGTTGCAGTTGCCTTGGCCGGGCCAGACCAAATGATTTCACAGGCCTTAGATGGCCGGAGGGCCGGATGTTCCCCACCCCTGTACAAAAGTATCAACTGCAATTCCAGCTCCAGAGAGTGATAGGGATTAGTCCGCCGCTTGGCTCATGGTATTTCCTATTACTACTGGTTTGGGTTCAAGATGGATGGAATCAAACAAAATAAAGGGCTTTTAAAAGGGCTTGAAAGATGTTCCACGAGCTATCTCTTTTTATACTTTACCATCTACCCCAATACTATGAATAGAGAACACGCTGCCCTAGCTTTTCCTGGAGTTGTCTTATAACTACAGCCAGCCTGAGAACAACACTGAAACTCCAAAGAGGACGGTGCAGAAAGAGAGGAAAAATCTCCATGATATTCTCAAGCCAAAATCAGTCAACCAAAGAATGCACTCTACCTGTGGATGTCTTTTTATGTAAAGCAATAAACTGCTCTATTTTTAAAGCCATTATGAGGTAAAGCCATTGTGAGGTGGGGTTTCTGGTACCTGAAGCCAAAAGCATCCAAATTGATCAGCCGTAACCACAGCGTGGGACTTTAAATATGGACTAGAAAATGGGTTGAATACAGGGATGGCAAATGCTTATCAATGAAAAGGTATAGATGAATGACAACCATACATATATGATATAAACATTATGTCATTTTTGTGACTTAAAAATGAGAAAAAAATAGCAAGAATCAACCCCCAAATTAAAAGAAAACTAAAATACCCAGAACATTAATTCTATGTCCTGGGTTTATTTAAAAATTCAAAGATGAAACAGAATAGGATTATTTTTAAAACAGGTGAAAACATGAAGGTTAGCCGTGTGAATCATATGCCCCCTAACCTCTAATACATTGCCAACACTCATGAGCTGATTTAATTTTATTTTAAACTTAATGACTCAACCACTGTTTTATTTAACCATATTTTCCTTTGTGCAGACTAGCATTTCAAAGAGTAGACTGAAATAAGCCTTTCCTTCAAGTCCTTTTTACTTGGGGCATTTAAGATGCATACGAGTATTTTCCCTCCATCCCAAAAATCTGTTTTTCCTCTTCTCCTTCCTTACATCTTCTCAATCTTTTGTTCACATGGAGGCAGCCTGCTCCTGTCACCATTAGCAAATGAACTATACAGCTGATTCTTCTATCCTCTCTACTGGCACTGGGAATGAATGCCAAGAAACCTAAATTTGGGCTGAGTAAGAGGTTCACTCTCAGGAGAATGAACCCAGTTGTCTTCTGTTTTAGGTCATTCTGGTGTAGAAAAGGGCAGAATATAATGGTCACCCTGAAAACATTTTTAGCCACTTAAGTGGTACACCTCATTTAGAATATTCCATTCAAATCAATGAGTTCCACATGTCAACTCACAGTGCCCCCAAAGAAGCACTTAGTCCAACATAATAATATGATGACATGCACTATCAGGGGATGCAATGGAAGCATGAAAAGCCGAGATATAAATTACTCTTCTAAAATGCTCTGGCTTGGATGTATGATATACAGGTCAAGTATCACTTGCAAGGCACTCAGAAAGCATTAAAATAGAGAAAATAATATCTCTTCTGGGTCTTATCCTTTCAATACCATTCAGCGGATTGTTCTTGAAGGCCAGGTCTAAACTTGAAAGTGCACGATCCAGCTCGCCCTTCCGTAGCTGCTGTTTCACTCTCCACTCTGCTTAAAAGCAGCCACAGCTGAAAATAGCTCAAGAATGTGCAGCCTGCATGATGGTGCAGTTATCATTTCAAACATGCACAGAAAATGTTAAGTCGGAGGCTATTTTTCTCCACTTTGGACAGTTCCTAAGAAAAATAGTTAAAACTGCCCTCTAAAATATTCTCTGCAAATAGAGGTCATTAAAAAAAAGGAATTAATATAGAGGGATGATTTGGCCTCTAATTAGGTAGAAAGATATAATCCTCAAACCAAAAAAAAAAAAGACCAGTTGTGGGTGTGTTTTAATTTGAACAAAGAAAAACAATTATTAGGTAAATTAAAGGTATTGTATAAGAACTTTAATACTGATTGCATACAGTTAAAAGAACATGTCAACAATATCTCTTAGGGATTATTGAAGGGAAATACAAAAAGATTAAAA
>NW_005878759.1:0-7430 GCF_000147115.1 Myotis lucifugus | reverse complement strand
ATATGAGCCTGTCTCTATTTTGTGTGTTATTTGTGTGTTCATTTAATTTTAAATATGAGTGAGATCATATGGTACTTGTCTGTCTCTGACTGATTAGCTTATTTGTGGATATTGGTACAGAGGCAATGGGAAAAACTAATACCACATATTGGAACTTTTTGTTTTGTTTTGTCACAGTTCCATTTAAACTTCACTCTTTCCACCTCAGCTACATCATTTAGTGCCTTCTTCTAGATGGGTAAGTGGGTAACAAGCTTTTGTAGTTTTTATATTTCTTAAATGCCTTTATTCTGACACTCACCAAGTAATATAATATTACTAGAGGCCCGGTGCATGAAATTTGTGCATGGGTGAGGTGGTCCCTCAGCCCAGCCTGCACTCTCTCCAATCCAGGGCCCCTCGGGGGATGTCCGGCAGTGGGACATCCTCTCGCAATCTGGGACCGCTGGCTCCTAACGACTACCTGCCTGCCTGCCTGATCGCCCCTAACCTCCTCTGCCTGACAGCCCGATAGCTCCTAACTGCCCTCTCCTGCTGGCCTGGTCGCCCCTAAATGCCTCTGCCTCAGCCCCTGCCACCGTGGTTTTGTCTGGAAGGATATCTCAAAGGATATCTGGAAGATGTTCAGTCTAATTAGCATATTTCCCTTTTATTAGTATAGATACCTAGTATAAACTTATGAAGTTGGATACTTTAAAGATAATAGTTTATCTTGCTGTTTACTTTTAGTGATAAAAAATCTGTTGTCAATGTAATTGCTGTTGCTTTACAGAAAATCTGTTTTCTTCGCCCTCTAGTGGCTATTTAAAATCATTTTTTTAAAATTTATTTATTTTTTAAATTTTGTTTTATTCCTTAAAATATTACAAAGAGTAGTACATATGTCTTCTTTTTTTTTAAATCTTTGGTATTAGCATAGATTCCCCTCTCCTTTTCCAAAATATATCTATGTATTTTGTTTAACATAGAAAAACATTTTATTTCCCCTTCCTTTTTGTTAGAAAGAGATAAGGAAGTATTCCTTAATTCTCTCTCAGTTTTACATGGAACTAGAAATTCTTTAGGGATATTTAAATAAGAAATGGGATAGCTTTATTAAGACTTCTTAAAATATGATACTTCTAATTAAAACAGTTCTCATTAATTTTAACACATTTGTTCATTCTTAGGTAATCTTTAATTACCTCATTTTGTATTGTTTAAAATTTTTGTATGTTTTATTCTGTCCTGATCTTATTTTTTTCTATAATTGTTTCCACAAGCTCTGAATGCCTTCATATCCAGGTAAAATGAATATTAATGTTTCAGTTTAAAAATTCTAATTCATTTATTTAAATTACAGAGACTAGCTTTATGCCACATTTGATTATTAAAGAATAAAGTGATGTCATCTTGTTATCTTTTAAGGCAGAAAGTGGAAAAAAGCAAACAAAATGCTAGTTGTATATGGTATTTGAATTTTCTGAACTTTTCTATAAAATAGATAATATATTTATTTTTGCAAGATTATTTTGATAATTAAATAAAATAATTAAGTAAAAATAATTCACTGCAATTAGCAGAACGCTTAGGTATGTGTTTACTTATATTCACACACACATGCACACATTCATTAGTTCTCTCTTTCTTGTGAAAATGCAAATGTTTGGGAGAAACCAAGATGGCAGCATAGGTAAACACTGGAAATTGCTGCCTCGCACAACCACTTCAAAAATACAACTAAAAGACAAAACGGACATCATCCAGAACCACAGGAAGGCTGGCTGAGTGGAAATTCTACAACTAGAAGGAAAGAGAAAAGCACACTGAGACTCAGAGGAGGTGCGGAAGTAAAGTGCAGAGGTACGGAGGCACATGTGGAAAGGGCTGGCAACTGAGAACGCAGTTGTCTTTCTCATTCGGGAGGGAGTCTCAAGCTCTGAACTCCAGTTCCGGGCGAGTCTCTGGGGACCCAGACTCACACGGGGAGAAACTGGACTGTCTGGCATCAGGTGGAACTCGAGGGCGGCTTTTTCTCAGAGGTGCTTGCAGCGATTACTTCAGGACACTGAGATCTGGGGCCTCTTAGGGCAGTGCTGAGGATCAGTCATAGCTTTTTGCTCTGCCCTGTTGATTCCCTGAGATGCTGCCCCACCCAAGCTGTGTGCAGAGGCTTTTATATATGAATGACCTGGCCCTTTGCAATCTAAAATTACCTAACAAACTGCAGCTGGGTCAGAGAGACCCAGAACATCCAAAAAAGGCCCAGGGCCCCACAACAGCTTGCATTGCTTCACAGCTGGGCCTCATCTGGGCACCTCCAAACCCCAAACAAAGAAGAGGAATCTGCAGATCTCTCCATAGCTCCCGCTGGGTAGCCTCAGGCAGAGGCTAAATTAGCACCTCCTTAGAGATCCAAGTGCCAGTGTACCCAGTGGTCAGAGTGGGACCATCCAGATTACAACTCCTCAGATCCATAAGGGACACACTCAGGGGGCAGACTCAGTGAGCACCAAAGCCCCACTGAAGCAAGTCTTGCCCCAGAAGGGTGTCTCCAGCACAGAAGTTCTCCCACTGTAGACACATCTGATTCTCACAGCCAATTGGCCTGGAGGTCAATTCCTCCCAGTGATACCAACTACAATCAAGGCTTAACTACAACAAGACTGTGCACAAAGCCCACAAAGGGGTGCACCAAAGTGACCACCACAGGTAATTGGGGAGGCTGAGTCACTGGGCCCTATAGGACACCTGGCACACAAAGCCACTCTATCAACACAGGGAAGCAGCCAAAATGCAGAGACAAAGAAACAGGTCACAAATGACAGAAATGGAGGAAAGCAAACTACTGGATATAGAGTTCAAAACCATGGTTATAAGGTTTTTCAGGAATTTTCTAGAAACCACCGATAAATTTAGTGAGACCCTGGAGGATATGAAAAAGGACCAACTAGAAATTAAGCATACACTGTCTGAAATAAAGAATAATATACAGAGATCCAACAGCAGACAAGAGGATCGCAAGAATCAAGTCAAAGATTCGAAATACGAAGAAGCAAAAACAACCAACCAGAAAAACAAAAAGAAAAAAGAATCCCAAAATTTAAGATAGTGTAAGGAGCCTCTGGGACAACTTCAAGCGAACCAACATCCGAATTATAGGGGTGCCAGAAGAAGAGAGAGAGCAAGATATTGAAAACCTATTTGAAGAAATAATGACAGAAAACTTCCCCTACCTGGTGAAAGAAATAGACTTACAAGTTCAGGAAGCACAGAGAACCCCAAACAAAAAGAATCCAAAGAGGACCACACCAAGACACAACATAATTAAAATGCCAACAGTTAAAGACAAAGAGAGAATATTAAAAGCAGCAAGAGAAAAACAGCCAGTTACCTAGAAGGGAGTACCCATAGGACTGTCAGCTGATTTCTCAACAGAAACTATGCAGGCCAGAAGGGAATGGCAAGAAATATTCAAAGTGATGAATACCAAGAACCTACAACCAAGATTACTTTATCCAGCAAAGCTATCATTCAGAATTGAAGGTCAGATAAAGAGCTTCACAGATAAGAAAAAGCTAAAGGAGTTCATCACCACCAAACCAGTATTCTGTGAAATGCTGAAAGGTATTCTTTAAGAAGAGGAAGAAGAAGAAAAAGGTAAAGATAAAAATTATGAATGACAAATACATATCTATCAACAAGTGAATCTAAAAATCAAGTGAATAAATAATCTGATGAACAGAATAAACTGGTGAATATAATAGAATCAGGGGCATAGAAAGGGAGTGGACTGTCAATTCTTGGGGGGAAAGGGGTGTGGGGGGTGCAGAAAGAGACTGGAAAAAAATCATACACCTATGGATGAGGACAGTGGGGGGGGGGTAAGGGCAGAGGGTGGGGTGGGAACCGGGTGGAGGGGAGCTATGGGGGGAAAAAGAGGAACAACTGTAATAATCTGAACAATAAAGATTTAATTTTTAAAAAAAGAAAGCAATTTTAATATTTAAAAAATGCAAATTTTCCTTTTAGAAACAAAATAAATGTTTTCCAACTCTCTAGTACTAAGAAAATAATTTTGTTTTAAAATTATGAGTTTTATATATTTTTCTTTTTAATAGTGAATAGCTCTATAGCATCCATTTATGTAGATTATGAGACTAGTTCAGAAATGTCTTAGCTCAACATGCCAGCCTGCTGGCAAAGGGGAGGTGCTTTGTGAGAGCACCCTCAAAGCCACTGCCTCCTCAGGCCCAGAGCTGCGCTCATGCCTGGTCTCTGAACTCTGGAATGCTGCCCCTTCTCTTCGCCAGCCCCCTCACCAAAATCTCCTTTTCTGCAGTTGCCTGGCCTTAGCTGTTGACACAGAGGAAACAAACAAAGACAAGCTGTACTCATTCAAAAATGAAACAATGTAAAACCATGGCCTATGTCGTAATAGCCCCGCAGTTAAAATCCTAGTGTCACCACCAAGGAGTACATTGACAATCTACCTTAGATCCCGGTTTCTCCTTTAAGATATTGAAGATAGAAAACATAATTGCCTCTTGCAATAATTATGAGGAATAAATTAATTAAAGTGTGTAATATTAGACCACAATGTGGTCTGAAGATACAGCCTGCAAACCCTAAATTAAGGATAAAGCACGTAGAGAAATGAATACTGAATTTAAAATTTAGTCCAGACCCAGTACATGTGTGAAATGCTATTATTTATAACCTGCAGAACACTGTGTAATTGTTGACTGACATAACAATATCTCTAACCATAAAGACCTAACATGTTGTACAGAAGTTTATAAGATTCAGTGTTGATAGGATGTGTTGTTTATGAGTAATGCATCAGTACTGGTAACTTCCAGAAACTGAAAACAGGACAGCAGACTCAGACAGTGGGAGGGCTGGTATCACTAAAGCCTTCACGTGACACTCAGATGACGCAGAAATCATCTATTTTTGCTTCCATTAGACTAATTCTTGTACCAGCGCATACCGACAACCCTTAGCAAGTTTAGTTTAATTAAAACCTTAAGGACATTCAGTGCAACATTCTACAGAAATTAACAGCTCTCCTGACAAACAGCAGCCAGGAGTTTCTGTGGCACTAACATGCCGCTGAGTGGTTTGGGCTACTCAGACATCTGGCCCAAGTGAAACAGCTGGGAAAACACAGCTACTAACCTTTGTTCAGAGGCCAAAGTGTTAGGGCAGACTCTCCCCTGACTGCAGGCGATGGCGCGGTGCCTTCCTTTCCCCGCGTGAGAAAGGATAGCCCCGTCTACCTTCCCCTAGCTGATCTACGTCACTGTGTGCACATCCTGTTCACCTGAAGCTCATCAGGTTCCGGCAGAGAAAGACCTTATAGTCAAAAACTTCATACCATTAGAGGAGCACTATCTTCACCAGTAAGGACAGCGGATGAAAGGGAAACTAAACCAACATATGTTCTAAAACTATGAAATGTTTGGTTATAGAAGAGCAAAGTGAAGCGTGGACACCTTGTGCAAGTTGTCCACAATAACACATTTAAACACGACTGTAATGAGATCAGAACCCCAGTAAAGCCGTGGTCCTTCCATACAGCCCTCCAAGTCTATCAGATTATAATCTTGTCCATAATATTTTAATCTGATTAAAATTTTAAATGCCCCATATAAATTCTATAGATTAATATTTTTCTTTTCTTTTTAAATGTTTATTAAATGTATTGGAGTAACATTGAGTAATGGCATATATATTTCAGGTGTGTAACTTTATAGCAGGACATTTGTTTACTCAAATCTGTGCTCATCACCTGGAGTCCAGTCTCCCTCCATCACCATATATTTGACCCCCTTTAACCTCTGTGACCTCCTCCAGTCGCCTTCCCCTCTGGTAACCACCATTTTATTGCCTATTCCTATGAGTGTGTTTGTTTGTATATTTTGTTTGGTCATTTGATGCTTTTTAAAAAATGAAATAATACAATTCTTATTCTTTTCCATCTGACTTACTTCACTTAGTATAATACTCTCAAGATCAATTCCTGATGTCTCAAATGGCAATCTTTCACATTTTTATAACAGTAATATTCCAAAGTATGTGTACCACATCTTCTTTATCCAGTAATCTGTCCAAAAACACTTAAGTGGACACAAGGGATACATATGTACTAGAGGCCCAGTGCACAAAAATTTGAATATATATATATTCAAATTTTTCAGGTAGATACCCAGTGGAGGGATTGCTAGGTCATATCATAGCTCTAGTCTTAATTTTTTTTGAGGAATCTCCATACTATTTTTCATAGTGGCTGCACCAATTAATATTCTTAACATTAGTGTGTGAGGGTTTCCTTTTCTCTACAACCTCTCTAACACTTGTTACTTCTTGTCTGATTGATCATAGCAATTCTAATAAGTGTGAGGTGTTATCTCATTGTGGTTTTGATTTGTGTTTCCCTTATGACTAGTGATACTGAGCATATTTTTACATTATCTGTTGGCCATCTGCATGTCTTCATTGAAAAAGGGTCTATTCATGTCCTTTGCCTATTTTTTACCAGTTTTGTATTTTTGTTGTTGTTGAGTTACATGAGTTATTTATATATTTTGGATATGAGCACCTTATCAGAGGTGTCACTTGCAAATATCTTCTCCCATTTTGTTGGTTGCCTTTTGGTTTTGTTGATGACTTCTTTTGCTGGGAAGCTTTTCAGTTTGATGTAGTCCTATTTATTTACTTTTGTTTTTTACCCCTTGCCTTTGGGGTCAAGTTCACAAAAATGACACTGAGACTGAGGTTCATAGTTAAGTGCGGTATGCTTTTTTTTCTGTATATTATACTGTTTCAGAACTTACATTCAATACTTCATTCCATTTCAAGTTAACTTTTTGTAAAGTGTCAATATTAGTCTAGTTTCATTCTTTTGCATTTGGTTTTCCTGTTTTCCCAATACTATTAATCAAAGAGACTTGCCTTTCTCCATTCTATGTTTTTGGCTCCATGATTGAAATTTTATTGTCCATATGTGTGGGGGTTTATTTCTGGGCTCTGTTATGTTCCATTGATCTGTTTGTCTATTTTTCCATCAATGCCATACTTTTTTGATGATACTAGCTTCGTATTGTTAGTTTGAATTCAGGGAGTGTCCTATCTCCAGCTTTGCTCTTTTTATTATCGGGATTGCTTTCGCTATTTGGGGTCTTTTGTGTTACTACACAAATTTGGGGTTTTTGTTTTATTTCTGTGAAAAATGTTATTGGGATTTTGATGGAGATTGCATTAAATTTGTATATTGATTTATGAAATGTGGCCATTTTAAAATATTAATTCTTCCATCCATATACATGGAATATTCTTCCATTTCTTTGTGTCTTCTTCAATTTCTTTCAATTATCTTATAATTTCAGTGTACCTGTCCTTCCCGTCCTTTGTAGTGTATTCTAGGTAGTGTATCCTTTTTTGTTGCA
>NW_005878758.1:0-7432 GCF_000147115.1 Myotis lucifugus | reverse complement strand
CAAGTTGCATATGGGCCTAGGACACGGTGTGAGCTGGAGAGGGGCAGACCACCCTCAGGTCTACACCTACACTACTCTACACTTGACACTTAACCTATATTTGAAGTGTTAGAAATAACTGTCATGAATATATACTTAACATAGTATGCCACAGTCAGGGATTTTCTCCTATATTTTAATGTTACAGGACATTCATTTATGTTTAATTATGTAATACTTAAAGCACACAGAAAATTACAGAGAACAAATAGCAACCACACGTTTACCTACTCCTCCCAGATTTAACAAATGTTAAAATATCCAGTGGGGGAGGGGCAGGAGGGACATGGGCCAGGGTGTTGTTGAAAGAAGTAGAACCAAACTGGTAAATTCATACACATGGACTTACTAGTGAGCAGTAAGTCACAGGTACATGTGACAACATGGGTGAATCTCAACAGTGTCGTAAGTGGAAGAAGCCAGGAACCGGAGGCACAATGTACGAGTCCTTTCGTACGAGCAGGTGCCTCCAGCCCACGAAGATGGAAGTCAGAAGCGTGACCGCCTCTGGTGGGGCGGGGAGGACACTGCTGGCATTCTGTAAATTTAACATTCAGCACTGAATATTTTAGCATTTGTTAAATCAGGGAGGGGTAGGTAAATGTGTGATTGCTATTTTCTCTCTCTGTAATTTTCTGTGTGCTTTAAGCATCACACAATTACACATAAATAGATGTTTTGTAACAACATGAAAAAAGGTCCGATATATAAGAGCCCGGACTTAGAAGGTGAAAACATATGACAGAATCCCTAACCGCGGCATACTATGTTAAGTATATATTTATGACAGTTATTTCTAACACTTCAAATGTAGGTTAAATGTCAAGGGTAGACAGTATGAAATAGCTTTCTAAACAAAAATTTTAGCCCCATTTACTTGAGCTGATACTCGATGGACAGAAGAGATCAGTTAGACGCTGGGAGGAGCACGGATGGTGCCCTGGCAAGGACTGGGCCGGGGACGGCAACTGCAGGCTTCAAGGCAAACATTCCTACTTCCTGCAGATTATTGTTGAAGAGAAAACCACAGCCCCCAATCGAGCCACTGGTGCTAAAAGCCCATGACACCAAACGTAGAGTGAATGCCTGACCTGACTATAGTTGCAACCTCTCCCAGAAACATAGTCTCACTTAACCAGCCGGGACCTTCTGGTTAAGCACCAGCCCGTCATCTGTGACAGGGGCCTCCTCCTCCCACCCGCAAGGAAGACAAGCCGACTGGAGAGAAGCCCTGGCTAAAAAGAGTCCTTCCTTTTCTTTTACTACTAACTTCTCTGCCACACCCTCTTCCCATAAAAACCTTCCCAAGGAGACCGGCCTTTCGGGTGCTAGATGGGGTGCTGCTTGACTCATGAGTCGCTTAGCAAAGCCTCTCCAGGGTGCTTGGTGGAATTTTGCCCTTTAACACGATCAAGGCCAAGTGGAACAACAGCTCTCTCCCTCTTGTGCTAAGGGGTCTGTCGCAAACGGCACCCTGTCAGCAGTTCCGTGGATCTGTGAACCTCTCTCTGTGTCTAGAATATCAAAATAATTTTTTAAAATATATTTTTTATTGATTTCAGAGAGGAAGGAAGAGGGAGGGAGAGATAGAAACATCCACGATGAGAGAGAATCATGGATCAGCTGCCTCCTGCAGTCCTCCACTGGGGATCAAGCCCACAACCCGGGCATGTGCCCTTGACCAGAATCGAACCTGGGACCTTTCAGTTCGCAGGCTGATGCTCTATCCACTGAGCCAAACTGGCCAGGGCTCAGAATAATTTTTTAATGATTTTCCTAAATCCCCAAACTTAGAGATCTCTTCATTTCTTCATCTTCACTGTACCACATCGAATAGACCCGACCTTGAATGATAGCACCTTTCACACATAATCTCTAATTTGGGACTTCCCTTCAAAAGCAAGGCTTAACGCTAGCATTTTGCTGATTCGGCCACTGTAAAGATTTTCACCTTTGCTTCAATTATATTATCACTTGTCTCAGCAAAAGACTTTTGTTGCCCAGTCATTTTTAAAGAACAATAAGGTCAAATTGCAAAAAAGATAAGCAAGTGCTTGCAAACACCACAGGCTGCATGGCAGTGTCTTTCTCCCAGGCTGGGTGCAGAAGGCGCCCGGCCCCGCCCCCTCCAGCAGTTGCTGTAAGTGAGGTGCCTCCACCTGGGTATCCCCCGGGGCACTGGGTGGGGGTTCCACACTCAGGAGAAGCACCACCTCGCTAAGTATTTTGCCATTTATAATAAGAAATATACATTTTGTCATTGTCCCTTTTCTGGCACAGAGCTCCTAAAACTCTTGGAATTTCCTAAGTCCTAAGCGTATAACTGCAGAACCAGCTCAAACTGGTCCTTGTTTCTAACAAGGTACTGAGTTGCTTTTCAGAGACAACAGGCCAAAACTGCAAGTCATGCGACCCAAGTCTGCAAAAAGGAGAGAACTTTGACCTCCAGTTGCACCCAGGACAAAAGCGCCGCCCCCCCACCACCATGATGGAACCAGAGGACCAGGACATGACGGAACCTGAAGGCCGGAACCCTCTCAGAAGCGAAGGGTCCATTGTCCAGAAAGATCCAGTGCTGGAGCCCATTTACCATAAATGGCCCAGTTCCAAAACTCTTCCATCAAACCTGCCCTGCCAGCACTTCGAACACCAGCCTGCTCCCCATCACCCCTAAAACTCGCCTGAGTTCTGGATCTGAGCTCTGCCTCCTCCTTGCTGGTCAACTTAGCAATAAACTCTTCTCCTTTTTTTTTTTCTCAAAAGCCCATGTCATAGCATTGGCTCCTATGCACACATAGGGCTGCAGGCCCTCGCTCCATAGCAAGAGCAATAAATGTGCCTCTTGCTACCTTAATGAGGTGACTTTTGAAAACAGGTTGAGGGCTGGTTGCATAGAGCCACCATGTGATTGGAGGGCTGGGACTTTCAGCCCCACCCCAGCTTCCTGGGGGAGGAGCTGGAGAGTGTGTTCACTCACCAACGCTCAGGGATTTCATCAGCAGGGCCTGTGTGCTGAAGCCTCCACAAAACCCACCAGGATGGGGTCAGAGAGCGTCCGGGCGGTGAACTCAGGAGGATTTGTGGGGAGTGGCCCCTCGGGGGGCAGGGAAGCTCCAGGCCTTTTGCACAAACCTTGCCCTGCGCGTCCCTTCCACCAGCTGTTCCTGAGTTATACTACACTGGTCATCCACAGTTATACGTTTCTCTGAGTGCTGTCAGCCATTCTAGTGATTAGCCAAAGCCAAGGAGGGAGGGTCGTGGGAGCCTTCAGTCTACAGCCAGCGAGTCACAAGCACAGGTGATAGAGCCCAGGCTTGCAACCCACATCGAGTGGGGCAGCCTCGCAGGACTGAGCCCCGAACCTGCAGAACCTGACGCTGTGTCCGGGGAGAGAGGGTCCGAATTGGGCTGGATTGTAGGACTCCCGGCTGGTGCTGAAGAATTGCTTGGTAATGGAAAACCCCCCCCCCCGCCCCCCCACACACACCCATTGGAATTTGGGTGCTTAGAACCATTAAAGTTCTATGTAAAAAAGTAATTAAACAATACATGCTGCTAAGTGAAATGAGCCAGTTACAAGAAGACAAACACTGTTACGATTCCCCTGACTTGAGGTCCTGAGAGCCGTCAAATTCACAGAGACGGGCCGGAGAATGGCGGTTGCCAGGGGCTGGGGGAGAGATAATAGGGAGCGGTTTCCAATGGGTGCAGAGGTTTAGTTTTACAAGTTGAAAAAGTCCTGGAGTGGAAGGTGGTGATGGTCGTACAGAGAAGGGGATGTACTTGACACGCCTGAAGTGTACCCTTAAAATGGTTAAGAAGGCAAACCTCATGTTTCGTGTATTTTGTCACAATTTGAAATAAAAAGCAAAATCTCACGCAGCCGCATTTCTCCCTGACGTGACTTTAGTATGAGAGCGGTCTCCCACTTGCCTACTCGTCCATACGGCACTGCTTGGGGAACAGCCAGTGGCCATATTGGTCACATTCACAATTCTCTCCCCCTGCGTCAGCACTGAGCAAGGTGGAAACCGCACTGCTGCCCTGCCCCTCCCTCTGCAAATGAAGTGTGCGGAGACCAGCCCCTGGGGGCCAGTGCTCCCCCAGCGGGGATGCCACCCCTTCCTGCCATGCACAGGACGGCCATTCATACCAACAACCAGACGTCACTGTTTGCTCCTCGGTGGTCAGCAATAAACAAAACGCATCAAGTGCTTCTCCCTCGCGTTTGCGCTGCACGAAAGCCTGGAGCTGGTTCAGGCTTCGCACGTCAGTGACCGAATCCAGTGTAAGGTGACTTTTACTCGCCATGGCTGCTCCCGTGGAGACCTCTGACATTACACAGCGCCCAAGCTGTTCCTGGATAAAGGAACATTGCCCACGGCTTATTCTTCCAACGTGACATTTACCAGGCAGGGGGGTGGCCCTGCCACCCTCGTCCTGGCGGCCGCAGCTCCCTCTGACATGAAGCCTGCAAAAGGCAGGTGCCCCCTTGCTCAGCGTTCCGTGAAGTTGGGGGACGTAGTTTAACTCAATCCTGGTCAATGGGATCTAAGGGAGTATCTGAGGCGTTTACCTCCTTGATGTAGAAAGATGGGGGGAGACATTAGGCTGGTTCTCAAGCTTGGGGTTCCCTGGAAAATCTGAAACCAGCCCCGCCCCCTACGCTGTGGGCGTGGAGAGACTGAAGAAAGAGACAGACCATCCAGGTTGCGAGGTGGCAGGTTTAACAAGTCAGAGGCCTCACATTTGGGGCCACAGGAGTAGATCTCCACCCCACCTGCCAGGATCTTAAGTGTCTACAGAGGCCCTAACGGGGTTCAGTCCCGGGACCACCCAGGTGGTCGCAACCACACGTTGCTCTCTCCCGGCTGCCTTGAATTAAGAGGACTGGTCCTGGCTTCTTCCTCCTGAATGTTCTGCTCTGGAGCCGTCTGGTCCGCTCCGTGGGGCGGTGGCTCCCACTCCGTCAATCCTGACCAGCTGGAGGGGAGCAGCTGCTCACATACCCAAGAGCTGGACTGTTTTGTGCAGGGAGTGGGCCCGGGGAAGGGTGTTTTCACCAGGTGCCCATCCTGTGCCCGGACCCCACAGGAGCAGCAGAAGTCGAAAGTCAAAACGGCGGGTATAGGGCAGGAACTTGCCTCGGGGCCTCCCCTTCCATAGAGTTACGCTTGTGGCCTAAAGCTCAGGTGGCTGTAGCTTTAGGACTTGACCTGCTTTGCGTCCCATTCACGTTGACCAGGGAAGGCTGCACCGTCAGCCACCAGGGGGCGTGAGGGTAGTTCCCTCCGGGGCTAATGCATTGCCACAGCTCAGCTTGCAGCAGGACAACGGGGAGCCAGCGGAGACTGGGTAGCTGCCCCTCACTCAGGGCGCTTAGGGGTACAAAGTAACCCACCCACCCCGGCGGGACATCCCGTTGCAAATTCTAGTCCGTAACACCGCTCCCGGGCGTGATGGGCCTCGGTGTGCTCTGCAGCACGTGACCCGCTGTGAGAGTGGGAGCAAGGCTGTCTTGGGCGCCTTCCTTACCTTTACGGTGTGGGGTGTCTTGGCAGGGTCCCCAGTCTGGCACATGGGGCAATGGACCCTCCTGCTTGATCAACCAAATGTACTGAAGCCTGGGATAGTTCTTTAGTCCCCAGCCGAGGGGGCTTTTCATGTTAGTAATTTAATCTGATGTTGTGATCTTCCCTTATTCCTTTCTGCCAACCCCGATGCTTGCGGGTCACACGGGCGTAGAATCTCCATTCGATGCCACGCTCTGCGGCCCAGTCTTGCGTATCAGGACCTTTGAATGGGACTCTGGAGCACTGCCTGTTGGCGAGGGTATCCATCCATGGTCCTCAGTATCTCCACCCCCCAGGTGACAGCCTGGTGTACACGGTGACAGGGAAAGCTGGAGGTAGGCCAGATGCAGGGTCCACGCAAACCAAGGTGTATTCAGACCCTCACGCAGGGGGAGCGGCCAGTGTAATCAATTCACCAAGCCCTCACCTGGTGAGGACTCCAGGGGGCAGCCCCAGATTCCTTTGCCAGTTGCTCAGGCTTGTTGAAAACCAGGGCACTAACCAAGTCACTGTATTTCAAGGGTGATCCAGCGCCCTTGGCAATATGCCCCCCACCTGGGTGCCCTGTGGCCACTCTTCCCTGCCCCCAGTCTGCTGTGGCTACTGAAGAGTCTGTTGCTCGGGCTACACCTGCGCTGGGGCATTGGCTTCCTTATGAGCTGGGACGTGACAGGCAGACAGGACTGCCTCTGACTCTTACAGGTGAACCCAAATCTCCTTCCACAAATCTTGACCTTACAAGGTTCATTCATGAGAGTTCACCCTTCAGCTTCCCATGGTCCAAGGCATAGGGTAGGGTCAGTCCCTTTAGAACAGCCCAACTGTCAGTGCAGAGGGTGAACAGCCAGGGCTCATGAGCCATCACCAGCGAAACCACTGCTGTGGTTCATTCCTGTTTCCATCCAGATGGTGTTAGTGTTGGGCTGAATAGCGACAGTGGTCCATGTGGCCTGGCTGCCCGGACCAGACCCACCTCTGTACCAGGCGTCAGTGGGAATTCCCTCATACCCTCTCTACAGACTGCAGGGCTGCTGCCACAGGAACAGAGGCGGGCATTGGAGGCTCTACACACTCTACAGGGCCGAGTGGCACCTGCACTTCCAGAGACCGCGGGCCGGTGGACAGGGAGCAAATAGAAATGCCACATAGTCAACGTGGGGTCTGAGCCACGGCAGAGGTGGTTAATGAGACCTAGAGAGGGAGAGAAGCTCTTTCCATGATACGCTCTCCTTCCTGGGAGCCTCTGCCTGGAGCGGTGCTGGGTACCCTGCTCACGGCTGGGACCAAAATCCTGGGTGCTCTCTCCTGCTGTCTGCTGTGCCCAGCCCTTACCTCCTGGAGTCACAGACACAACTGACTCAGATGGTAGCCTCCGTGGAGATGCCCAGACCTTCCACCTGCTTCTCCAGCACTTTGCCTGCTCAAAGGCACTCGCTGCTCTGATCCCCAGGCACACGAGTGCCCTTTCCTCACCAGCAGCAGAAGCGACGGAGGCTCTGTGCCAGGTGGGGAAGGAACGTCCTCCAGACCCACACACCCCGCTGCGAAGGCTTACACGTCTTTCACGTTCTGAGAGGCTTGCCCCTCATCAATCACAGCGTCTGGGACAATGTGTGTCTTAAATCACCAAAAACAAGTCGGTGGTGCCTGGGCCTGGAGCTCCCGTGGGCTGGCTGTCCATCCCCCGGCCCCCAAACGTCCTGCAGCAGAGGCGGGTCTTCACAGGCTCACGTGGTCTCATCAACCTGACAGCCCGTTTTCCTGCTGTGCACAGGAGCCGGGGCACAGACCTCAGGCGGCCGTCCTGCGACATCTGGTGG
>NW_005878757.1:0-7432 GCF_000147115.1 Myotis lucifugus | reverse complement strand
CAGCAGGTAGCTGGGTACTAATTTCTATAAACGGCAATCCTTTCATCAGTAAAACATTGTAAAAGCCATTTATGGGCAACCCAACGCACACAAACGAGACAGTAGGATTAGTAGTAATTAATCCCAATTAAATCCAGTCTCAGGACCTGGGCACACCCCTTTCCCAACTCCCCACTCCTCTCCTCTTTCTCCCAAACCTCACCCACCACATAAGGTCAACCCTTCTGATAAGATCAAGCTCTTTCACAACTGACTCCACAGGTACCTCACCGCAGCACAGTCAGTGGGCACAGCAGGGGCATCAGAGGCAGGAGCCCTGCCCCAGAAGGGAGGAAGGGAGGAATGCACGCCGACCAGCTATTAGCTCAAGCAAGGACACAGTGGGAGTCAATGCCAAGCAGACAGGAAGGACTCCCAGACTATGAAGGAGAGAGAGAGCACTACTGGGCAGCAGGACCTGGGATGCTTCACGGTCAGGAGGGGCTTGGCCAGATCCTGGAGGGATGAACGATTTCGGAGTCTCCTTCAAATGAGGAAGGTTCACAGCCATCACTGTAACTCCCGTGCCTGGCTCGCACCTGCTGCCCAGTGAATAGAGGGCTTGGAAGAGAGTGGACCCTCCAGGGGGGAGTGACAGTGTAAGCAGAGACAGCGAAGAAGGGACACGGGGCCATTCAGATGACCACTGCTTGGTGATGTCAGCCTGTGGACCAAATCCACACTGTTGCCTGCTGTGCAGCCACAAACAAGGGATGGGCTTTGCATTTTTTAGTGGTTGGGGAAAAAAATTAAAAGAAAGGTTCACCTTAATTATTTGAATTTTATTTTGTAATTTAGTGTCCATAAATTTTATTAAAACAGCTATGTCTATTCATTTATATACAGCATGAGGCAAAAGTAGCTTTACAGTTGTTCATATGGAAGATAATACAATAATTAGTAAATAGTAACAAGAATAAACTGCGTTTCATGTACTCATAACTGTAAACCTACTTCTGCCCCACCCTGTATCGTCTGTGGCTGTTTGGGTGTTACATGGCAGAACTAAGTAGTTGTGACAGAGACCATCTGGTCCAAAGGGTTTAAAATCTTTACAATCAGGCTTTTCATGGAAAGTCTGCAGACCCCGGTGTGCATGAAGGGCTCTCCCTAGACCTGTGCCGTGCCCAACCTATGTCACCAAGCATGGCAACCGTGGCCGGGAGCTTAGTCCTGGCTCCTGGTTGGTTTCTACATTGTGGGCTTTTTCCTTAGGCCAGCAAGGGGCATATTCCTTTCCCGCTCAGTGGGGTCTAGGGATGGAATCTGTCCCCATGTCACCAGCTCTCTCAGTGCTGATTGGCTGCCCTTGCTTTAGTCTAAGTCTCTCTGCACTACTGCAGGCTCTCATGGTCCTAGGGAAGGGCCATATGTTCCTGCTAAGACTGTCAGAAATGCCGTAACCGGTTTGGCTCAGAGGATAGAGCGTCGGCCTGTGGACTGAAAGGTCCCAGGTTCGATTCCGGTCAAGGGCATGTACCTTGGTTGCGGGCACATCCCCCAATAGGAGGTGTGCAGGAGGCAGCTGATTGGTATTTCTCTCTCATCGATGTTTCTAACTCTCTATCTCTCTCCCTTCCTCTCTGTAAAAAAATCAGTAAAATATATATATTTTTTAAAAAAGACTGTCAGAAAGCCCAAACCCTGGTGATTCTGATTGGCCCAGCTTGAGTCACATGCCCTTCGAGACCCAATCACCAGAGCCAAGTAGGTGGTGTCGTCTGGAAAGCCTAAGCTATGGAGCAGAGTGAAGGCCATGTCACCAGAACCCAAAACCTAACAGCTGAGCGGGAATACTGCGGGACAGTAGAAGGAGGGTTCCGCAAGAAAGGGAAGCTGGGTTACACACAGGACATCGGCTTCTGACTCCAGACTACAGAGGGACAGAGTCAGGAAACTGGCCCTGGCTGCAGCCTGCAGGTGGGTCCTAGCCCAAGTGTGTGGCGCTCAGGAGCTGTCCTCCAGCCAATCCTGGACATTGTTAGGCAACTCGGGACAAGGAGAGAGGCCACTGTACCACTCAGAACCAAGACACTTTTCACCTGGGGGTGAAGCCAGTGCCAAGGGGACTGTGGAGGAGGCAAGACTTTGACTCGAGGTCAGCCCTGTGCCCAGGGACTATCTCCTGTGTCTCCAAATCCAGGGCCGCACCAACACTGAAGGAGGGACAGACAGGCAGAGCGACCAACATGAGCGCCTCCTGCCTGCCTCCTGCCTACCTCAGCTCAGGACCTGAGGTCAGCCTCACGGGCCTCAGATCATCTGCCACGTGTGCCCAGGGACATTCAGACAGGAGAAGGGGAGCTTCACACAGATCTTCGAAGTCAGAAAGGACTGTTGGGGATCTTAGATGACAAAGCAGAAAGAGAGGAAATGGTAAAAAAGGAAATTAAGGCTCAAAATTACTTCTGTCCTGCCTCCCCTGGGGCAGGAAGAGCTGCTTTCCATACAAAGAAGCCTTCAGCTCTCCTCTGCAGAAAAGGGAGAGTAACTGTGCCTCTGGATGGCCCGGGAGTGAAGCCAGTAGTTCATGGAACAGTTAGCACAGTGCGAGACACAGAGGAAGCACCGGCAGGTGTTTATTTTTCAGTAGCCATGGAAGCAGGGATACTAAATATGTACTGGGGTGAAGGCATGAAGGAGCAGATAAATTCATTCCCAGGTAGCTCAGTGGCACCCTTCAGAATGACATATCCCTCTTACTTATACAAAGACGAGTTCCTCTTATTATTTTTCCAGTTAACAAAAAAAAAAAAATCCAATTTGAGCAAACTCTCCATCAGGCTCTCGTTGCATCCTGTGCAAACGGCTTCCTTAATTAAAAGATCTTAATCACAGCACAGCTTTCCCCATGGAGCCTTCTGAGAGGAGGCAGGATCTGCCAGGGTGGGTCCCGCGTAGCTTCTGAGGGAGGGAGTCACCTCCCTCTGCAGGTGCCTTCGAAAACCCACAGCACGAGGCTCCCTTTTCCCAACCTTATTTCCCACCTTCCCCCTAGCATCGTCCTCTCCTCTTCCTAACAACCTTCCTCCTCCTGGAGACTCATAGTCTCTTTTTGACCACCGTCTCAGCCCCTGTGTCGGCGTGTCTTGTTCTCTAGTCCATCCGACCTCTGCATTCCCTCACTCTCTAGTAGGTTCTAGGACATTCAGCCTGGTGGCAGGTGTTGCTTCCACAGCCTTCAGACTTGCTTACTATGGAAGCTCCTTCAAAAACCAATGGTGCTTGGTTGATGGTTGCATCTTGGATAACCCAGGCTTCCACCTGGAGGCCTTTCCTCCAGTCCTCCTCACACCTTGCTCATACCCAAGCTTTGTCTGCTTCCTCTTCAAGACACAGACAGACAGCCCCAAATTTACTTCCTCCAGAAATTTTAATCATGCATCAGTTCTTAAACAGCCCCCTTCACCATAAATCTGTCCATAAATTCCCCTTCGTCCTGGGAGTAGTCAAATAACCACCATATGACCAAAACAGGGTTGGCTTTGCATAGAGCCATATTTAAACAGAGTCTATTACAGATTCATGGCACAAACTGTAGTCCAAAGGAATGGCTTTCCCATAGTTTATAAAATGGAAGAGTTTGGTCCAGATGTTTAAGTGAATGTAAATGACAACTAATTTGGGGAGATTGAGGCAAGGGTCAGAGCTGACGTCAGGAAGCTTGGTGTTGAACTCCAAGGGACTAGGCAGGGGGGAGAATTCTCAACCATTTCTGGGAAGACCGTTTGGGACTTGCAGATTCTCTTCTGGGCTGATATTTTTGGTAGATGGGCCACCAGGGAGTGTGAGTCAGGAGAAGTGGGGAAGGAGAAGACAATATTTTCAACTAAGAAGGACCATGGAGATCTCCTATTCCAGGATTTTTCATATAGTTTTTGAGCCTCAGAACTTTCTTCAAACAAAATATTTTACAAAAGATGTTCTCTGACTTAGGTCATCATCTAGTTCAGTGAGGCCTTGCCTAGCTTATAGAAATTGTCATTTTGTAGGTCAAAGATGTTAGAACATTGACAATTTCATGTGGTTCAACCTAATGCTTCAGGAAAACGTTGTACCAATTTCTTCCACCACGGGCAGCCTCGCCACTCTCTTTGACTTTAAATCTAAGGAATCACAAAGTCTGCACTGGGTCCACTGTCCTTTCCCTTCCTCGAACATCAAACAAATGTCCAGCCTTGGTTTGGACGGTGATTTTTCTGGTCATTACCAGAACGTGATAGAAGGGTGAACACAGGCTACCTGATGGAACAGGAGCAGGTGCTTTGAGAATCCACATTGTCCCAGAGACAAACAGGGAAAATGTGTTTTCAGGCTGTTGTTATGTCTTCCCCATGTGGAACTATTTTCATATGTGAAATTTATGCAAGTGAATGTTTCATAACCCACGAGTGCTCTCACCACAGCATCACAGGCAGACAGAGTGACTATGTTTTCCTTTCTTTATTACTAAACTTATGTTACTTATTATAAAAGTAATAAAAACCCATTATGTAATACAATATAGAAAATACAGATAAGAAAAAGATGTGTTTTGATCACTGACAATCCTATCCTTCATTTCCTTCCCATCTTTTCTTCAAAGAAATAGAAACACTCTATAAATATATGTAAACATTTAGTGACATATTTTAACAAAGGTAGGATTACACATACATATTGATTATAACTCTTTTTTCACTCAATAACATATTCTGATCATGTGTTTATATCATTAAATATGCATCTAAATTCAACACTCGATTACTGTATGAATACATTGTGTAGAATAAATGATCAACTCTTTGGCCATATGTTAATTGTTGAATATTAAGGGTTTTTTTTCCCTTTTTTATTAGAAGTATCATACTACCAAAGGTCCTTGCACATATATAATTGCTTATTTGCCCATTTATTTCCTTATAAAAGTAGAGTTGTTGGACCCACACAGTATATACTAGTGTGGACTCTAATAGTTGGGTGACCAAACCTCATTCCTAGTCACTTTGGGCATTAACCATGGCTTTTATTGGGCATTAACCAAAGCTCTGATGACATTGAGAGCTTTGCTGACTTTGGAGGGACTGCCTCTTCCTGGGTTAGCCAATTTCTAGCAATAGTGTGAGATCACACTTTTCAAATAGAAACCAACCAATCCAGAGTCCACACCCTCCCTGTCAGGATCTCTCAGGGCTCCCACACCCTGGGCCACTATCCACCTGCCCTGATACCCCAGGGCCAGGCATCAGACAGCCAGGAACAACCTCTGTGCCCCAGAGCCCACTGGGATTATTCAAACTAGCCAGTCCTAAGCCTCCCACTCTGTCTCCCCCTTCCTTCCATGGAAACCACAGTAATACTCTTGCTCGAATTTTCCCTGGGTCCCTCTCCTCCTGTCTGACCTCCATGTGGCCTTCCCTGATGGGGTGGGCCCCCTTCTCTCAGAAACTATGAGTAAAAACTGGTAATCATCTTCTGTTCCTATTGGCCTTACTATACCTTGAATTTTCTATCAATATACTATATATTTATTTTTTTAATTTATTGATTTTTAGAGAGAGAAAGAGAGACACACATTAATTTGTTGTTCCACTTATTTATGCATTGATTGGGTGCTCCTTGTGTGTGCCCTGAACAGAGAAGGGGGGGGGACATTAATTTGTTTTTCCACAAATTAAACGTGCAACCTTGGCATATCGGGACAACATTCTAAACAACTGAGCTACTCTGCCAGGACCAATATACTATATTTTAAAACACATGTGTGGGGAGCACAGGTCTGTTCACCTCTATTTCTTTTGTGACTGGTACAGAGCCTGCAGACAGAAAGCCTTTTGGCATGCTGCGTGTTTGAGGGTAACTCCTCTGTGATAATCAAAGAGTTTTCCCATTCCATCTCCAAACGCCTCTCCCTCAAGTCTCCTGCCACACCTAGCCCGCTGGCCTCCATGGGCAGGTATGAACTCCAGTGGGCCGCTTCCTGAACCTGTACCTTGATGCAGTTCCGAAGATGGCCTGGCTACACGGGCGTGAGCAGGAGTCAGACTGTGAATGGAGCAAAAGGAATGCCTTAGACCCAACAAGATGGTGCTGTTAGAAGCAATGCAGAGAAATTCTAAAATTACCAGTGTGGAGCAACCTGAATTTGAATCTAACTCTCTTACTTGTTTTGTGAGCTTTGGAAAATTTCTTAGACTCGTTAAGTGTCAAGTCCTTCATCTCTAAAATGAAAAACTGAAATCTTATCTTAAAAGGCTGTTAGAATTCAATGAAATCATGCACGTGAAAAACTCTATTAGTTAAGATTCTTTCAGTGGCAATGACAGAAATTAAGGCCCAAAGTAAATGTATTCGATCATATAACCTGGAAACCCAGAGTGGCCGGCTTCAGGCAGTGCCGAAGCCGAGGCTCTGAAGACATGGCCAGGCTCAGCCTTGCTCTCCACACTCAGCTTTGCTGACCTCGGCTTCTAGGCAGAGAGGCCTCTGCGAGGAGTGCCTGACAGGCCCCTGCAGACCCAGGCCCACCTCAGCCCTCTGGCTTGTGATCACTGTAGAGCAAGGTGATGGATCTAGTAACGGTTTCAGTAGGGATCACATGTCCAGCCCTAAGCCAATCATCATCTGTAGTCAAGACAGTCACCTGGTAGTAAAGTGAGGCCAAGCAGTGGCCTTCTGTGGTTTCCTAAAGGTAGGAATGCTGAGGTCAAACCACTCGTCCACTACAACTTTCGGCAAAAACTGGAACTGAGTTTACAAACCGGCACCCCTTGGGGAAACTGGCTTTCAGACACATTCTGCGTGGCTCCATCAAAAATGGACATTCACTGGTCACATTAAATGCTGCTGTGGAAAGTATAAAGTATCACAGCTCATGAAGGGCAGTGTGACAATAAATATCTAAATTAAAAATGTACATGCTCTCAACTCAGCAATTCCATTTCTAGGAATCCATCCTACAAATATCCTCACACATGGAGTTCTGGGAAATGACTCGCTGGGAGGTTATTTATTGCAGTATATTTGTCAGCGCAAAGGGCTGGAAACTACCTAAATGCCCGTCAACAGAGGCTGAGCTAAAGGAAGTATGCTATACTGATTCAAAGAAATCCTATAAACAATAAGAAAAAAATGAAAAAAAAATCTCTTTATGGACTGACCGTAAAATACCAACCCACCTGCAAAATATTTTGTTGAATGAAAAAAGCGAAGGGCAGAGTCGGGCATACAGCATGGCGCCATTTGTTTAAAGAGTGGGGAAATCTCTACATGGTATGAGCGTTTGCATACAGGTCCCTAGAGGATTCACAAGAAAGTGGTGACCTTGGTTATCTGTGGGGGAGAAAACTGAGAGTAGGTCTGAGGATATAGTGGAGAGGCAACTATCCACTAAATATTATTATATTGGATTAGC
>NW_005878756.1:0-7432 GCF_000147115.1 Myotis lucifugus | reverse complement strand
GCGGAGCTGATCAATGATTCTCTCTCATCATTGATGTTTCTATCTCTCTCTCCCTCTCCCTTGCTCTCTGAAATCATTAAAAATAAATAAATAAATAAATAAATAAATAAATAAATAAATAAATAAATAAATAAATAAAAAGACATGATTGCAAGTTTGGGCTTTAATTGGCATCTGCAAACTTGGATTTCAGAAGTACCCCCATCATTCCCTAGCTGATAAGAGTAGCTCACTGTGCCTAAACTGTTTTACAAATAATCAACAGTGTAGTTTTAATAAATAAATAAATAAACAAAGAAACAAAGAAACAAACAATGTAGTTTATCTTGAATATATGCTTTCCTCCTGGGAGTCTGGAATTTTGGCATATGCCAGACAGGGAATACCTATGTAACCAGTAACCCAAACGAAACCTTAAGCACTGAGCCTCCATTGAGTTTCCTTGTTGGGCAACACTTCACACATGTCAAAACCAATTGCTGAAGGAATTAAACCCATCCTTTGTGATTCCGTTGGGAGAAGACTCTTGGAAGTCTGCAATTGGTTTCCTCTGTACTTTGCCTGATGGGTTGTTTCTTCCTGATTTTGTTTTGCACCCTTTCCATGCAATAAATCATGGCCATGGAAGACATTTTTGAGTTTCGTGAATCTGGAAACAAATCATCAAACCTGGGTGTGATCTCTCTTACTGCTAATTTTGAATTTTGGTATAGAACTTATAAACAGATGGGGTTTGTTAATATTTTTAAAGGTATGACATATATATGTATGTATGTATACTAGTCTATTGTTTTGTATATTGTTATTCTGTTCTGTAGATGTAAATTCACAGTGCTTGTTATTTCTTCTGTATGTTACATGAGTACATAATAAATGATGTGAGAAAATTTGGAAAGTGTGTTATGTAATGAACATTTCATAAAATATATTTGATCACTCTAAAACCATGAATTGAAATTGACTATGAATTTGAGCTATATAAAATTTTGTGTGCACAGTATAAACACTAACAGGAGAAATGATAAAATGCTATAATTTATTTTTCATTTGCTTTATTTCCAATTTGTATATGTAGTATCCTGTCAAATCAAATGATAGAAAGCATTGGTTCAAGACTGGGAGAAAGTTGTTTGCAATTTCAGAAATTTATCTGTGTTTACTACCATAGTATTTTTTGTTACTAACAAAAACATTTCAATTTTGAAATATTTTTCAAAGAGGTGTTTTTTGAATTAGAAAACTGGGAATATTTTAAGTTGGACAGAGTGTGGGCTCTTCTTCATTAACTACTTGTTTGCCTGAGGTCGATTTCTGCACTGAAGTTGGGATTGAAAATCCACGTGGTTTCTCTCTCCAGGTGGTTTTCTTTCACTTCAATTCAGTGAAAAACATGAAGGGAGTGTCCCTGATAATTAGAAAGCGGCCATTGCATTTGCTTTTTGAATGGATGAAGACATCAATGTTACCCAGGTACGTCATCAGTTAGCACATTGCTCTATGATAAGTGCCCCAGGTTAACTTACTGGAGCTCATCCAGCTCCACAAAAGATGAATCTTAATGTCGGCTGAAGACACTCATCTTGTATTCACTCAGCATTTACGCATATAAATGTTTTGAGTAAGTGCTTTGAGTAGCTGCTGAAGTCAAGAAAGGGACTGATTAACATGATAGGTGATCTTGCTGTATAACAGGGACAGAGGGTGACATGGTCCACAAACTCAGCTTTGCATTTGCTGTTTCCTCTTTTGGGAATGTTCTCCCCTTTATATGTAAACTAGAGGCCCAGTGCACAAAATTTGTGCACTGGAGGGGGGGGGGTCCCCTCGGCCCAGCCTGCACCCTCTTGCAGTCCGGGACATTCCTCTCACAATCCAGGATCCCTCGCTCCTTACTGCCAGCCTGCTCACTCCTTACCGCTCGGCTCGCTGCTCCTTAGTGGCAGGCTCCTTACAGCTTGGCTCACTGCTCCTAGTGCTACTGCAGAAGCGGGAGATGCTGCTGCCACTGTTGTTGTGCTTGCCAGCTGTGAGCATGGCTTCTGGCTGAGCAGCGCTCCCCCTATGCAAGCACATTGACCATCAGGGGGCAGCTCCTGTGTTGAGTGTCTGCCCCCTAGTGGTCAGTATGTATCATAGTGACCAGTCGTTCTGGACATTCCACCTTAATGGTCGCTTAGGCTTTTATTATATAGATGAGTTATTTTTCTAATACTCAGGTCTCTGCAGATATATCGACTATTCAGAGAGATTGTTCACCATTCCAATAGATGAAGCTATAAAACTTTAATGAGATACTAAATGCTATTTTTAAATACACTTATAAATCTATAGCTCACTTTCCATTCCTTCCATATTTTTCTTTTTTGCACATTTCAATGCCTGTCTGCCATTGGCCTGGTTGCAAGACAAGTTCTTGAATTTTAATAAAAAGACAGTTATTTTTATGTGTTTTTTTTCTTTTCCTCTCTGTACATGAACTCTTTTCTATTTCTATATTCATTCAACCACAGTTTTTTTTCCAACTAGGCATCATCACAACTGTTTAAAAGGGATAATCATGCTATTTGTATTGGAGGGGAAGGGGGATAGACAAATTGACATCAAAATCTTTTAATACAAATCATTCTCTATGCCCAAGAACAGAAATGTCAAGCACTTCCTTGGTGTTTATAGGCTACATTATTCTCAACCAGGAAAAACATTCTCACTTGTTTAAGGCTATACAGTGGCTACATAATATTAAAAATAACATTTATTGAGGACTTGGCACTTCTAAGCTCTTCATATTATAAAATCACATTTAATCCTACTACCTCTCTAAAAGTTGGTAGTATTTCTTTCTTTCCCATTTTATTTTCATTCCCATTTTATAAATAAGGAAACTGAGGTGCAAAGTAATGACTTTTAAGGATTGCTCAAGCACTCTGCTATAACTGCCTATGCGAAGAGTTTTTTGTGTTTATTTTTTTCTGGGAGGAATGATTAAATATTGTTTACATACATAATGCTCATTCTTTAAAATAAAAATTTACATTTAAAACTACATTACACAAAATTTACAATAATGTTTAAGAAGATAATAAAATAAGGCTGTAATTGCAGAACTGTTAGTTACCTACCCAAGAGCCACGCCATCTTCCTTCTCAACAGAACCCCGATATTAATTTATACCTGACCTCTTCTGTGAGAGCCCAGGCCTAACACTTGGGAGTGAATCATAAGTGAATCATGATAGGACTGTTCCCATTACCAAATCCTGGTGTGAACACAAGCATTTTGTGACAATGCATATAGGAAGAGTCTCCTGGGGACATCTAAGAAAGCATTTCCTCAGTCTTACAAAGCAATAAAATGCCTCAATATATTCTCTTGACAATGTGATGCCTGGAGGTGCCACAGTCATCGGTGGGCCATGAAGGGTGCTTGGAGATTAGGTGGATTAGCCCTTGATTACATCAAAGAGCCAATGAATCAACCAAGCCAGGAGCTGCCTTGCTTAGACTTCTTTGTGATATGACATCATAAAATTTCTTTATTAGCTTACCAATGGACACTGGATTTTTCCTTACAGTCTAAAATATCCCAACTAATCTGAAAATAGAAAAAATTCAATTTCTATTACAAATCCATAAAATCTGTTAAGACTATCTCACACTAAGTAGTAGTTAACATCTACAAAATATCTTCTTTTCCTCTAAAGCTTAAAAGGTTACTTAGCTTCAAATAATTATCTCAGTATGATCTAACTACGGAACATTTAAAGTGATTCAGACTTTTCCAATTTGTTATTCTCAGTTCAAGATTGAAATAGTTTAATCTCAATAGGATTTTTGAAATGGGGATATGTAATTCAAAATGTATCTTAAAATATATATATTTCCACTAACCATTAACCAATTTGTAAATTGAAGATTCCTATCTGTCTTAGGCAATGGATAAACAATATGACCATTTCCAAAGGCTGCTAACATACATTTCTGATCATGAATATTTTCCCCTCATAACTCTTACTGCACATAGACTACTGTATGAAGTCCTATAAAATTTTATATGTTTCCCTCCATCTACTCTTCAAAATTAGTTTTAAATAACACTTCCATAATGTATGAACTTATCTGTCTAATGTAATCCTCTAAGCTTTTAACTGCTACACTACTTTGTTCCTATCTCTCTCAAGATAGTAATATTATCCTACCTTGTGGTATACTTATTTGCATATTTGCATTATTCACTAGAGTTTAAACTGTTAGAGGGCAGAGGTGTAATATTATTCATATTTATAATCTACTTAGGCATAGGAGAGTTAATTTATTTCATATAGTAGATAGTGATTATCTTACATTTAATTAAGTTAAATTGTTTTATAAGTTGATTTAGGATTGTCATGTGATGCTACAGTGACTTAATTAACAAGATATCAGTATTTATCATAGAAAAAGTTTAAGAGGATGCTTAATCCACTATGTTTCTTTCTCTTCTTATCTAAAATATAATGATACAAAAAAGTCAACACATATGTGAGGATAAAGATCATTTTAGAGATGGTATGTGATCACCATTCATCTTAACTCTTCTCTTTAAAAGTACTTTGATTTACATCAACAAAATGAAAAGAAAACCCATTGAATGGGAGAACATATTTCCCAATAATATATCTGATAAGGAGTTAATAACTAAAATTTATAAAGAACTTATAAAACTCAACACACACTCCCAAAACCAATCCAAATAAAAAAATGGGAAAAAGACCTGAAAAGACACTTCTCTAAAGAGGATAAATGGCCAATAGACATATGAAAACATGCTCAACGTCATTAATCAGAAAAATTCAAATTAAAATTACAATGAGATATCACCTCACACCTGTCAGAATGACTATCAGCAATAAATTAACAAACAAGTGTTGGCGAGGATGTGGGGAAAAGGGAACTCTCATACATGGCAGGAATGCAGATTGGTGCAGTCACTGTGGGAAGCAGCATGGAATTACCTCAAACAATTAAAAAATGGAACTGCCTTATGACACAGTGATCCCACTTCTGAGAATTTAACCTAAGAAAACCGAAACACTAATTTGAAAGAATATATGTACCCCTATGTTCATTGCAGCATCATTTACAATAGCTGAGATATGGAAGCAGCACAAGTATCCATCAGATGAGTGAATAAAAAAATCTGTGGTACATTTACACAGTGGAATACTACTCTGCTGTAAAAAGGAAGAAAATTTTACCCTTTACAACATCATAGATGGACCTGGAGAGTATTATGCTAAGTGAAATAAACCAGTCAGAGAAAGACAAGTACCATATGATTTCACTCACATGTGGAATTTAATGAACAAACTGAACTACCAAGCAAAATAGAAACAGGCTCTAATAGATAGAGAGCAGGCAGACAGATCTGGTGCTGATGCTGGTGCTGGAGCTGGTGGTAGTGAGTGGGGGTGGAAGGACTGAGCAAAAAAAAAAAAAGAGGAGAGAGGGAGAGAGAGAGAGAGAGAGAGAGAGAGAGAGAGAGAGACAGAGAAAACTCATAGACATGGACAACAGTGTGATTGCAGGAGGAGTGAAGGTAGAAGAGAGCATAGAGGAGATAAATGTTGATGGGGGAAAATTCAAAATAATAATAAATTAAAAAAATAAAAGTACCTTGGTTTATGAGTAAAGATGTTTTAAGCAAACAAAGTTCCCAACTAAAGTTATGAAGTCCTCTTACCCCTGAATCCTTGCTACTATTTCTACAGCACATGGGATTTACATATAGTGTATAGATAGTTGTATTTGTGTGTGTGTGTGTGTGTGTGTGTGTGTGTGTGTGTGTGTGTGTTGTGTATGATGAATCCAAGGGATATAGTACCAAAAGAATGTGGATATGTAATTCAAAATGTATCTTAAAATATATATATTCTTTGTGCACTTTTTACATAAGTCCTAGTATGCTATAAAGTGTTACAGAGTAATAACAATTACTGTTATCTAGTTATTCCAGAGAATAAATAATAACTAATAAAAAGTCCTCCCTTGGCTAATATTCTTGGTTATCAACTGTGTATCAATTTTCTCCTGCTTCTTCTTTTGGGAGAACACAGATTCCTTTTAGGAGCCTGCTCTTCATCATTCAGCCTTAGGTTCAGAGAATTAAACTCTATATTGAGATGGTCATCAATCCTGTTTTACAAAGCCTGTCAGGGAAATCTCATTCCCCTCCCCATTGAATGATTTTGGGCTGGGCTGGGCTTATGTTGTAATTCTGGCCAATGAGACATGAGTGGAAATATACTAGCAATTTCTGAGAAAAGTTCTTTTCTTCAAAAGAGATACAGTGAAATCACTAAATGTTGTCTTGAACGCATATGTTGCCTTGAACCACAGCAGCCAAACTGTGAATATAAAGAACTGGCTTGAAGAAAAGGCTGAAACACAGAAGCTAGCCATTCCAAGAACATCACAGTGAAGTAGACTCAGAACCTAATGCTGCCATTCTATAGTCACCCTACATGTGAAAATCGTATTAAATGAGATAGGAGTTTACTCAGTATGTAAGCCTATTGCGTGTTTAAGCTGAAAGTATCTCCGCAGATAAACCTGAAGTAAAATAAATTAGTTTTCCTTAAATATTGTGGTATAAAGAAGGATAGATTTGAAAATACCAAGAGTGATTCTAACAAAAAAGTTTGGTTTAATCATGTCTAACCAAGAAGCTGTTACCTAGTTTACTTTGAAGAATTGGGTATTACTGTTCAATAATTTGTTTTACAGGCTTAGGAAAAAAGTGGCACACATAAACTTATTGTGCTACATGCATTCATAAATTAACTTTAAAGTTGATAAAAGTTTATTGGTTTTTCATGGGAGTTTAGATTAAAAATGTGACATTGTTTATATATGTCTTTGTGTTTGGCTTATACTGGTATTTAACTTCATAACAAACCATCTTCTCTCTCTCTCTCTCTCTCTCTCTCTCTCTCTCTCTCTCTCTCTCTCACACACACACACACACACACACACACACACATTAATTCACAAAATTTTTAGAAAGGTTAAGAATTGTCTCCAAAGTATCATTATTTATTCTCTTTTTAGAAACATTTTTATTGATTTCAGAAAGGAAAAGAGAAGAGAGAAATAGAAACAGCAATGATGAGAAAGAATCATTGATTGGCTGATTCCTGCATGCCCTGCACTGGGAATCAAGCCCGCAACCCAGGCATGTGCCATGACTGGGAATTGAACCATGACCTCCTAGTTCATAGGTAGAGACTCAACCGCTGAGCCATGCCAGCCAGGCTTATTATTTATTCTTGATTGTGGGACATATATGTTTTCATCTATGTAGCATTGCTATTAATCCAGGAGACAATATTATAAATAAATCATTTTAATCCTTTGACATCATCTACAACCTCTATGAGCAGATTCAGCCATATTGG
>NW_005878755.1:0-7433 GCF_000147115.1 Myotis lucifugus | reverse complement strand
CAATTTCTAAGCTACAGTTTTTACTTTCCACTTCAGAAAGTCGTTGAGAAAGAATCTCATTTTTATGTTTTAGGTTAGACATATCCAAATTCATTTTGTCCCATAGACAAAAACATTCATCTCTTACTCTCTGGAAAGCAAGTTCTAGCTCTCTTTTTGATGTCTGACAATGCTCATGATCCTGTACAGCTGTAGCTAGTCTAGACCGATATGATTCAACTTGTGCTTCCAGTCTTCTTCTGTTTTGTTGTTCGATCTCCAATTTATGTTTTAGCATCATAAGCTCAGCTCTCAGAACTTCAAGCTGTGCATTGTGTTGAGATACTGTTTCTGTTATTGTGTTTTGAGGATGGTCCTTCTTTTCTTTGCCAATTGAAGTGTTCTCTAAATATTCTTTTCCCATTTCCAGGGTCTGATTTTGTACTGAGTCCATTTCCAGTTTTAGCTTGGCAATTTCATCCCACAATATGCGATTTTCATCCAATCGACATTTTCCTTTTTCAGAACTCTCAGAAACCTAAGGAACACAAAGGAGACTTTTAGCTAAAACATTGAAATAACATGTCATGATAGCCTCTGAAATTAAAGAATAACCTATGTTATAATAAAAGGTTGCAATAAGTGGATATCTCACTGGAACAAAATAGATTTGGATCCAAACCTCTAACTTTATACAAGCATAAATTCTCCAAAGTTCAAAAATATAATATAATATAATATAATATGATGAATTTTTAAGTGAAAAAATAACAACAGAATTTTAAGCGTCTCAGAATTAGAAAGGGTTTTTCTAAATCACCACAAGTCCAGAATGCATTTAAGTAAAAGATTAATAATTCTAATTACACTTACAAATTGAGATTACAGTCTGAACATACCCCACAGGCGAGTAGTATGATCCATGCATATAATAGGATCAACTAAATTTCCCAAAATTCTTTCTCGCCAATATTATCCCATATTCTACTTTTCTAATACTTTCATAGTCATTAATAAAAACTATCTCTGTTAATAACTGATAATCATGCATTTTCCTGAGCACTTCTATATCCATCAATGAACTCATTCAGTTATCACAATCTGGAATGGAGGGGTCAAAAACATAAACACGTTCAGGATTTCCCCCAGGTTTTCAGACTCTACAATTTGTGATCTTGCGCCAATCCATAGTTCTCCTCTAGTGTAGGTACAGAAACACAAAAGAAGCCTATTTTTCAAAAAACAGGTAATGAATAATATAAAATTTACAGAGCTCTTTTTAGAAAACTCTGAGATTATTTGTTGCTTCAATAACCTTTATTTCTTGTTCATGATGTTTAAATTAGTATTAACTGTGATATGGGGAGGGTGGATACACTGATCTACTTTACTAGAAATAAATTACATACCAATAAATTATTACTAAATATATATTTTTGCCTGCATTCTCTTCAAAAGTCCCTTGTATTAAAATGGGATGCAACTTAGAACAAATTGTTAATTTTCTCAAAAGTAGAAGAATGACATCTAAAATATGATCTCTGAACCTGCTATACTTTCCTCCTCACCATCACTGGAAGTGAAAACTAACCTCTATATGGATATATCAAGGAAATGAAATCAACACCAAAATCTGGAACATTTGTTGTGAGTAGCAATACCTTTGAGACCATGGACAACACATTGATTCTTATGGTAAATATTAAAAGCCTTCTCTTTGGATGAGGCCATTGTGCATGCCACTGGTTGAGACAAATGGATTTGAATTAACAATATTTTATCCAACGGGCTCCAAAAGCCACCTCTCTCTCTCTCTCTCTCTCTCTCTCTCTCTCTCTCTCTCTCTCTCTCTCATATGCTTTTTAAATCCTCTAGTTTCCATGTGTACAGTATTGTTTTTTAAATATATACAAACTCACACATACATACTTTTGAAAATGACTAAATAAACTACCTCAGAGTTATTTTTTTATTTTTTATGGGCTATTTCTTTTTTTAAAATGTATTTTATTGATTTTGTTTTTCAGAGAGGAAGTGAGAGGGATAGAAATTTAGAAGCATCAATGAAAGAGAAACATCGATGAGCTGGCTCCTGCACACCCCCTATGGGGGATATGCGGGAAACCAAGGTACATGCCCTTGACCAGAATTGAACCTGGGCTGTCTTAATTTTGAGCTCTTATTCACATCACATCCACTCGTTGCTACCTAATATTCCCCCTACCCACCCCACCCCATTTATGTAGAAGAAACAGAGAAGTAAAAATAAAAAAAATGCAAAATGTGTCCTCTTCTCATTCCCACCTGGACTTTGCATTACAGCCAGATATAGAGGATGCGACAATGTGCATAGGTAGCAAGTAGGAAGCTATCCTCCTTCTGCAGGAAGCTATTCTTTCCCCGTTGCCTTTTACAATTTTTTTCTTTAAGATCTTTAATGGCAAAAAAAAGTGGTGGTATTCATAATACATATTAACATGCCCTGGTCAAGGGCATGTACCTATGGGGGATATGCCGGAAACCAAGGTACATGCCCTTGACCAGAATTGAATCTGGGACCCTTCAGTCCACAGGCCCACGCTCTATCCACTGAGCCAAACCGGTTAGGGCTCTTACGAACTATTTCTATCACCTTTGTTTTGCAAAGTTATTTGGTCAGAATTCCATCTTGTAATATGCTGGCGTTCTGTTCTCCAGAAGGTCGCCTCTGAGTGTAATTTTGCTCTTCTACAACCTAGGCCGTGGTCGGCAAACTGCGACTTGTGAGCCACATGTGGCTCTTTGGCCCCTTGAGTGTGGCTCTTCCTAAGCCTTAGGAGTACCCTAATTAAGTGAATAACAATGTACCTACCTATATAGTTTAAGTTTAAAAAATTTGGCTCTCAAAAGAAATTTCAATCGTTGTACTGTTGATATTTGTCTCTGTTGACTAATGAGTTTGCCGACCACTGGTAGGGTCACATTTCATTTCATTTTCGGTCTCCTTTCATTAAAAAAAAATTCCAAAGCATAAGAGCAGTACCTTAAATAAACTGTGAAGAGGATGTATCCTCTTAAAGCACAAGGATCTTTCCTTTCCATGAAAAACTAAAATTTTAAGTGATAGCTACATTTGTCATAGAGCAAAAATACAGTATACTGAAATAAAATTTCTTTCTGAACGTTTGACTAGTTCCATCACCGTCTCAAGGCAACTTAGTTTGTATGTTAACATTTATTGAGAGTCAGAATGAACATTTATGTTAATGGGTAGGCTCAATTTATTTTCTATTTCTTCATTTAGAAAACATTTACAGAGCATCTATTAGATGCCAAGGACAGTAATAAGTTACTAATAATTGAAATCATAAAGGTCACAGTTCACATTTTGAATGAGAATATTTTTTTGGTTTGTTTTAAATTAATAATATACATTAAATGACAGGCTATAACTATTGATGTACTGTTAGAAAGAAGAGATTTTCACCAAAGATAAATTTACCTTATTGTCTCTTATAATCGCCAGTGTGATATCTTGTGCTCTAATCGTGGTTTCAAGTGGGGGGTTCATTTCAACTTCTTTAATTGAGTGCTCTTCTTTCTTCCTTAACTGCACCCTATATTTTTCACATAACAGATCACCCTTTCGTCTCTTCTCTTTTTCTTTTCTTAAGATACATCTGCAGTTAAATATAACCAATGATATGATCCAGTAAGATAAACTGTTATAAGATGTCTTACATAAATCTCATGGTAACCACAAAGCAAAAACCTTCAGCAGATTCACAAAAGATAAAGAGCAGGAATCAAAGCACACTGTGGAAAATTTTCAATTCACAAAAGAAGGCAGCATGAGAGGAAGACTGGAACAATGAATGTACAAAACAGCCACAGAAAACTAGATAGCATTAGTGAGTCATTACATGCCAATAATTACTTTGTATGTAGATTGAATTCTCCAATCAAAAGGCAGAGGATAACATGGGGTGGTGAACACAGAATGCAGTGTACAGATGATGTGTTGTAGAATGTGCATCTGAAACCTGTGTAATTTGTTAACTAGAGACACCTTAACAAATTCAATAAAAAGAAAACAAGTAGAGAATGTCTTCACGGATTAGAATAAGACCTAACTATATGCTGCCTACAAGAGACTCAATTCATTCATTTTCTTAATTTCTTAAATATTCAGCTGAGCACAATTCACCATAGCTAAGATCTGGAAACAGCCTAAGTGCCCATCAGTAGATGAATGGATTAGAAAACTGTGGTACATCTACACGATGGAATATTATGCTGCTGTAAAAAGGAAGGAACTCTTACCACTTGCAACAGCATGGATGGAACTGGAGAGCATTATGCTAAGTGAAACAAGCCAGTCAATGAAGGAAAAATACCACATGATCTCACTCATTCATGGATAATAAAGACCATTACAAACTTTTGAACAATAATAGATACAGAGGCAGAGCTGCCTTAAACTGATTGTCAAACTGCAGTGGGAAGACCAGGGAGGGTTGGGGGGCAGGATGGAGGCGGGTAAGAGATCAACCGAAGGACTTGTATGCATGCATATAAGCATAACTAATGGACATAAGACACTGGGGGGTAAGGGAGGGCAAGGGATTGTCAAGGGCGGGGGGGAGGAGGACACATATGTAATACCCTTTGTAATACTTTTAGCAAAAAATAAAAAATTAAAAAAATATTCAGCTGAGATTATGCCCAGTGGTCTTGGCAAGAGCGGAATGGAAAGAGAGACAGACAGACAGACAGACAGACAGTACCAATGTGAGAGAGAACATCGACTGGTTGCCTCCCATACATAGCCAAACCAGAGATCAAAGCCACAACCTAGGTATATGACTTGAATGGGAATCAAACCAGTAAACTTTTGGTATAAGGGATGGTGCTGCAACCAACTGAGCCACACAGGCCAGGGCTCAATTCATCCTTAGAAACACTTAAATGCTCAGTGTGAAGAGGTGGAAATGTTAACCTTGAACCAAACATTAGACCAATGGATATAACAAACATTTAGGGAGTAGTCATACATTATTAATCACCACCTCAAAGAGATAGCTGCACTCCCATGTTCACTGCAGCCTCATTCACAATAGCCAAGATGTATAACCTATGTGTCCACCAATTAATGAACAGGTAAGAGGATGTGACATATATGTATGTATGTATGTATGTGTATTAAGTATGTGAATGTACATGTATATGTGTGCTTATATAGTAAATGTGTGTAAACACATATATATGCACTCGCGCGCACACACACACACACACACACACACACAGTGGAATTTTGCCAGGGAAAGAGAAAGAAGGAAATACTACTGCTAGAGGCAGAAATAGATTGTAGAGGCTAGCTATAGTTATAACAAATATTAATTGTGCTCTGTTTAACCGAGATCATTTTTGTTTCTAATTAAAGAAAACATATTCTCATCTGGCAGGGAGTTCCGCGCACCCTACTTGAACTTGGAAATTAACAAGGAAAAGTGGTCCATCCTCCTTAACTACCTATTATCATGGAAAGATTAACAACCTTGTTGATGAAGCACTGGAGTCCCAGCCTTCAGTGGTGTAATCTGTAACCATTATACCCATTTTTATTCCTTCTGCATACTGCCCCATGCCTGTAATACCCATTTTATGGCATTTGCATCATACCCATTCTTATTTCTTTTGCCTACTTCCTCATGTAAGCTTTGTCTTTCCCATAGAAGCAGCTGGCATATGGTATGGGGGTACAGAATAGATTTTCTTGGATGACCTCCTGCTCTCTCATATTGCCAGCATTATTTAAATAAGTGTCATACACGATTACACCCTGTATGATGTGCAGCATAGTGCTTATAGTTAACAATACTGTATTACATACTTGACAGTTGCTTAGGGAGTAGATCTAAATGTTCTCACCACAAAGAAAGAATTGGTAACTATGTGATGTAATGGAAATATCAACAAAGAATTTCGTGGTAATCATTTAACAACATAAAAAGTGTATCGAATAAACACACTGTATCCTTTCAAAATATACAATGTTAATGTCAATTATAGCTCAACAAAACTGGAAAAAGTATAAAATTGAAAAACATAAAAAACCTGCATGTCATTATATACGTAGTTAGAAAATGGCAAGAATCCAATTAGTTATGGTTTTCTTTGAAAATGAAATTATTTGGTAACTTTTGCATCTAATCCTATCTAATAATAGACAAACATGGTAATTAACCATAAGTTCACTACCCTTTCCATTGGCTAAACAGCAAGATATGCAAATTAACAGCCAACCAAGATTGCGGCCAGCAGCAAGGCAACTGAAGCGAACAGGAGGCTTGTTTGCTCCAGTGAAGGATGAAGCCAAGGTTCCCTGCCTGCCACTGCTGTTGCTGCCGGCCTCTGAAATTGAACTCCAAGAAACTATATTGCAAATATAGAAGCTAAACAAAACCCAGAAACCTGCTTTCAGCCAGCCGAGATCTCAGAGCTGGAGTTGCAACAAAGTTTCAAATACGGAAGGTAAACAAAGCCCCAAACCGCTTTCAGCAGCCGAGGTCTCAGAGCTGGAGCCGAGCATTAGAGCTAAAGCTGGCTCTCAGTTCCAGTGACAGCCATAGAAGGTAAATAAATCCCAGAATAAAAATGAAAAAAAAAAGAGTTTTGGAGCTTCAGTCACCTGCCAGCCTGAAAACTGCCCTCATTCCCTCACCCAGACTGGCCAGGCACCCTAGTGGGGACCCCACCCTGAAGAGGGTGTGACCAGCTGCAAACAGACATCATACCCTCACCAAGACTGGCCAGGCCCCCAGGCGGGACCCCCACCCTGATCCCGGACACCCTTCAGGGCAAACCAGTTGGCCCCCACCCATGCACCAGGCCTCTATCCTATATAGTAAAAGGGTAATATGCCTCCCAGCACTGGGATCAGCGGAGCTGCAAGGGCTCCCGAACCTGGGATCAGCAGAGCTGCAAGGGCTCCCAGGACCGGGATGAGTAGAGCAGCGAGGCCTCCCAGCACTGGGATCAGTGGAGCTGCGAGGCCTTCTGAACCCAGGATCAGCGGAGCCGCAAGTCCTCCTGGCCCCGGGACCAGTGGAGCCTTGAGGCCTCCTAGGACCGGGTTCAGCTGAGCAGCGAGGCCTCACTGCCCCGATGTCAAACGGAGCAGCGAGGCCTCCCAGCACTGGGATCAGCGGAGTTGTAAGGCCTCCTGGCCTCTGGAGCAGTGTGACAGGGGGCAGCGCACAAACACCCGGATCGCCCTGCAGCTCTGTGTGTGACAGGGGGCTGGGCCACAACCTCCCTATTCGCTCTGCTCTGTTCCTGACAGGGGAAGGCACCCCAATCCCCTGATTGACCCTGCTCTGTGCCTGATAGGAGGGAGCTCTCTAACCCCCCAAAAGGCCCTGCTCTGTGTGTGATACTGTGCGGCGCCCCAACCCCCGCATGGCCCTGCTCTG
>NW_005878754.1:0-7434 GCF_000147115.1 Myotis lucifugus | reverse complement strand
GGTAGATTTGGAAAGTATGATGAAATTTCGTCTGCAAGCATGTGCAAGTGTTCTTTCACAGAAATTATCATCGTAATCCTTTTGTCTGGTTCAATGTCATCTTCCTCAAAGAAAGCAGATAAGGTAGGCAACATGTAAATTTTATTTTCATCCAATTTTTTTTTTTTGCCAAAGCTGAAGTTTCATTTGGAGTGATCGGCTCTTTTCAGACAAATCGAGGCATGTTGCATTTGGTCCTTGCAGTGATAAATTTAACTCATTCAAGATGGCAAAGATGGCAACCAAGTAAGCTATTTTCTGAAGTTCACTTTTATTGCCTAAAAGTGCTTCGAACTGCGGTCTTGCTTTCTGATTAAAAAACGTTTTGAGTTCATCATGAAGCTCAAAAACACATTTTAAAATTTTTCCTCTCAACAACCATCTCACTTCAGTGTGAAATAGCAGAGCATTGTTCGGTGCATCCAACTCGTTGCACAGTTGTGAAAACAGTCGACTGTTTAAAGTGCTCGCCTTTACAAAATTGACACAACTTATGACGCTTTTCATTACTTCTTGTAACTCTTGTGGCAGTGTCTTCATTGCTAATATTTGCCGATGAATCATTCAGTGAGTTCCGATGACTTTTGGTGACTCATTCAATACCAAATGTTGAAATCCAGATTGACATCCTAGCATAGCTGGAGCACCATCTGTGCAAACACCACAAACCTTTTCCCAAGAGATCTTACGCTCTTTCAGAAATGAACCAACTGTGTCAAATACATCACGTGCAGTAGTTGTCGTTTCAAGAGGTTTGCAAAAAAGAAACTCATCTTTAAAGTCGCCATCATTAATATACCTCACGTAAACCAGTAACTGTAAACAGTTTGCAATGTCTATAGATTCATCAAGCTGGATACTAAATATTGGAAGTGGAGCAGATTTAATTTCCTGGATTACCTGGTCAAGAATATCAGCAGACATGTCATCTATTCTTCTGCAGACAGTGTCCTTAGATAAGGAAATTGCACTCAATTTGGTAGCAAATTCGTCTCTGATCATAACTCAAACAATGTCTTTGGCCACTGGCAACAGTAACTCCTCAGCAATGGTGTGAGGTTTCATAGCTCTGGCGATTCTGAGTGCCGCCAAATATGAAGCTTCAATGGCTGCTACGTTTTGTTTGTGGTACTTGCCACCAGTGTCAAGTCTGGATTTCTTGAGTCCATCAGCTTTGCTTCTAAAATAGTTGGTATCCTTGCTGGCAAAGCTTGGATGCTTGCTATCAAAATGGTGTTTTAGTTTGTTTGGCTTCATAGATTTGGCTGGTAGAACTTCACAACAAATAACACATTGCGGTTTCTCAATTCCTGCTGTAATTATTGAGGTAAAACCATACTGTAAAAAATCCTCACTATATTTTCTTTTCTTAACATTCTTCTCTACACGATCCATTGTCATGGGATGGTTTGCTAATGAAAATAATACATAACAATAACTTTAATAATACAAAAGATGATACATGGCATAGTTCAGTCAATACAGTTCATTAAAGTTTCCTATGATTTACCATTCTCTGTGTTGTTTTTTTTACATACATGTTACTATCACAAGGGGGCAGTATTCACATCAACCATAGCTGAATATAAAAAGACCTATCAGCATCCAGATTAAGTTCCCATGGTACAGATTTTTTTTTTCAGTAGTTGATGATTTTACAGTAGATGATTTTACATTTACCCAGTAATTATAATTCATGAAGTGTCATTTTACCTCCAATACTGCTGCTTTCAACACAGTAGCTGCTTTTAACAGAGTAGCTGCTTTCAACACAGCAGCTGCTTTCTACACAGTAGCTGCTCTCTACACATGTGTGACTGGTCCACATAAGTACATTATGGCACCAACCCTGTCACATACACCTGTATTTGTACGGGGTGTATGTGATAGGGTTGGCGCGATGATGTCATCACACCAGGTATTCCTATGTGGGCGTATTTGCATGTGGGCAGACCCGCCTGGAGACGGATAGAGGAGTGGTGTCTCGGTTCCTAAGACCATTGAAAATATGTGTTTTCCGATGGTCTTAGGTGACCCCTGTGAAAGGATCGTTTGACCCCCAAAGGGGTCGCGACCCACAGGTTGAGAACCACTGCTTTAGTACATGGGATGAGACTCCAACCAACTAAACTACACCCGGCCAGGGGCAAATGTCAAATCTGTTGATGTAACATTATACAGTAACAGAATTATAATCCCCATGTGGAAAAATGTGATGGTTTCTGCAGTTTCCTTTCTTTTATAATTCTCTTTCCCCTTACACTTCTGATTTCTAACATTCCTAATCATCCTTCAATTAGAACTACTCTCCCTGAAGACTCAGTAATTATTGACCAACTACTTCTTTAATTATAAAAATTATTACATTTGTTTTGTTTTCAAATAAAAACACATTACAACTCCATTTTTTCGTGGGGAGTACACAATAAGAATGTTCTTTTAAAATTTTTATTGAATTTATTGGTGTGAATTGGTTAATAAAGTTATATAGGTTTCAGGTGTTCAATTCTATAATATATCATCTGTATATTGTATTCTGTGTTCACCACCCAAGTCAAATCTCCTTCCATCATCATTTATCTCCTACCTTCTCTCACTCCTTTTTCCTCTGGTAATCACCATAATGTATGTGTCCATAAGGTTTTTTTTGTTTGTTTGTTTGTTTGCTTAATGTCTTCACCTTTTTCACACAACTCAAACCTACCCACTGACAGCTGTCAGTCTGTTCTCTATCAGTCTGTTTCTATTTTGTGTATTAGTTTATGTTGTTCATTAGATTCTCCATATAAGTGAAATCATATGCACTTGTCTTTCTCAGACTGTCTTATTTATTTCACTTAACATAATATTCTCCTGGCCCATCCATACTGTGCAAATGGTAAGATTTCCTTCTTTTTTATGGCCCCATAGTATTCCATTGTGTAAATGTACCACAGCTTTTTTTCTTAACTTATCTTCTGATAAGCACTTGGGCTGCTTCCAATTCTTGGCTATTGTATCACTGCAACGAACTTGGAAGTGCATATAGTTTCAAATTGGTGTTTCGGGTTTCTTCAGATACTAGTATATTCCCAAAAGTGGAATCACTGGGTCAAAGGCACTTCCATTTTTTATTTTTTGAGGTGATGCCATACTGTTTTTTCCACAGTGGCTGCAACAGTCTGCATTCCCACCAATAGTTCATGAGGTCTCCCTTTTCTCCATATCCTCGCTAATACTTGTTGTTTGTGGCTATTGCTAGGAATGTTCATTCTATGTTCATGTGGGAATTTTGAAAGGTAAATAATTTTTTCATTATAAAATAGGATAATATTGTAGAAAATATGAAACATAGATAATAAGGTAAAAATATTACCTTAACTCCAGTACCTTTGTAGAAAGTACTGGCAATTTGATGTACTATCCTCCTTTTCCTTCATTTTTTGTTGTTGTTGTTTTGTTTTGTTTTGTAAGACAAAAAAAAGAAAATAGAGCATCTTTTTTGAATTCTATGAAACACACAATCTATTAGGTAATCTTTAATCATAATTTCAGAAATCAAGACATTTAAATTAATTTATTCTTAAGATGAAAAAAAATTGCCAATCAATAAAGCAAAGTTTAAATGGACTTTTTACATGAAGCTTAAAGAACTTATCAGACATTGATAAAGCCTTAGGATTAGTTGGAAAACATATATTTTTGATAAATTAAGTGTATGTGACTAAACTATAGCATGATTTTCTTCTAATTATTGTATTGCATAAATTCAAAAATTATGATGTTTTTCCCAGAATTATTGATGAGTTATCTTTGCTGGTTATGCAAACTTATAATAAAAAAAAATATGCACCTACATTTTCATATCTTAAACTTTCATCTTAGTATCCATATGTTACCCATTTGGATGTATTCAGTTTTTAAACTGTATAGTCAAATTTTAATTATGTTGTCCTTTAATCTTTCTTTTTGATTCCCTCCAGTATTTCAAAAAGTTTTGATAATGAATTTTCCCAGCAAATAATTACATGAAATGGGATCACCAAAAATTTAATCACAACATATTCTTATCTGAGTATTTGATAACTTGATAGTTATTTACATTAAATTTCAAAACATATTAACAAGTGAAATCTTTCCTTATATGCATATCTAATATGTTATTATTATAATTCACTAGTCATTTTGACCTCTGCTATTTTATATATTATATTTCTCCACTGAAAACCATTTGTTCATCAATTTCTAGTTGTTATAGTTTCCCAAATTGAATTTCCTTTCCAAAAACCACTAGCTTATATCTAGTTCAATCACAGAGACTCTGTATACTTTCAAGTATAGTGCCTTGATTATGTTAGGTTACCATAAGTGCATATTTTTAGTTATACTAATATAACATCAAACATCATGGTCTAAGAATAGAAATATTTATATGATCTTAGGACATTGTAAAATGACCTTTTCTGTGACAAGTGAATAAAATAAAAATATATCACATATAATAATAACTCTTTAAATGATATGATTAAGATAAAAACACAATTTTTTAAAAAAATTATAAATGAAGGCTTAAAGAATATTAGAGCTTGAACAAGTTTGCTTCAAGCAAGTATGCTGTAGATTATTCCTTATATACCTTAACTGTTCCCCAATGAAAGGTAGGAGGCTGCATTGTTTATCTTTAAAAACATTTCATGTCACAGCAATCTTGAAGAAATCCATTTTGCATATAACAAAAATTATTTTCTAAACTGCTTTTAAAAATAGTTACTTATCAAAATTTGTTTGTGTAATTTTTCTCTTAAATTTGCATAAAACGTACATTTCTAAGCTTGAAAACATTTGTTATTTGAAATTAAGCATAGCTAAACATAGGTAAGAAACCAGCAGCATGCTATTTTTTTTAGCATGCTATGTTTTTTAAATGGTCAATTTAAATTTATAAAAATTAAAAACATCTATAAAAAATGTTGAAAGAATGAAAAAATGGTGGCCATTTACTTTGAGAAATATTTCTAGAACATACATCATAAATAATTTGGATCTAGAATATATAAACAGCTTTAGAAACTTGATTATAAATATATGAAATAAATTAAGTTGGCAATGATTTGAATAGACACTTTGCCAAAGAAAATCTAAGGTGATTAAAGAATATAAGGAAACATGGCATCATCAGTCACTACATAAATATGAGGAAATACAACTACATAAGAATGGACTGCCCTAATTTTTTTTAAAAAAGCAATTATAACAAGTTCTGTCAAGATCAGAGAAACCATAACATTCATCATCCATTGCTGGTGGGAATGAAATATATTAAAGTCAATTTGGAAAATATTTTACCAGCTGCCTAAAAAGTTAAACATATACTTACCAAATGGCTCAGCAATCCCAACCCAAGAGCAATAAAAACTTGTCCTTATGAAAACAAACAAAAAATGTTTATGAAAAAACTATACACAAATGTTTACAGTGCCTTTATTCATAATCTTCCTAACTGAGGACAACCTGCATGTCTTTCAGTGGTGAATATATGCACAAGCTCTGGCTCATACAGTGAAATACTGATCATCACTAAGAAGAAATAAGCTAGTTATATATACAACAACAGGACAAACCTCAAATGTGTTATGCTCAGTGAAATGCCAGACTCAAAAATCTGTGCTATATGAGTCAACTTACATGACATTCTGGACAAGGTAAAATTATAGAGACAGAAAAGAAATTAGTGGTTGCTAGTAAAATGTCCCATCTCATCACTGTTTTTAATCTTTAGACTAAAAGTTCTTGCTATTGCAATAAGGCATAAGACAGAAATAAAAGGTATACAATTTGAGAAGGACACATAAAACCATTTTTATTCCTAGACTAGAGGCCCGATGCACGAAATGCAAGGAGCTTGGCCCTCGCAGCCCCGGCTTGGTCGGGAAGGTTGTCTGGAAGGACGTCTGGAAGGTCGTTCGGCTGTCCAGTCTAATTAGCATATTACACTTTTGTTATTATAGATGACATGATCATCTATATAGAAAACACAAAGAAATTGGTGTAATAAAACTCCTCAAAAATAATAATAAAACAAAAAAAGCCATTATGGCAAATTCCCACAGTTCAAGGTATTTTTTAATTGAATTTATTAGGGTCACATTGGTTAATAAAATTATGTAGGTTTCATACTTACAGCTCTATAATACATCATCTGTATATTGTATCGTTCACCACCCCAAGTCAATTCTCCCTCCACAATTTATTTAATTAAATCAGTTTTTATTGATTTTAGAGAGAGAAAGGGGGAGAGATAAAAACATTGATGAGAAAGAAACATCGATTGGCTGACTGCTGTATGCCCCTGCTGGAGATCAAGCCCACAACTCAAGCATGCGCCCTGACCAGGAATTGAACCAGTGACTTCTTGGTGCATAGATTGATGCTCAACCATTGAGCCACACCAGCCGGAGTCCCTCCATATTCTTTATGGTTAGTCAAAAAGGGTTGTGGCTGCTCACCAAATCACCAGCTCTGGAGACCATAAATGGATACAAAGTGAAGATTCTCAGGTAAATATTTGGAATAGTTTTAACAGAGATCTTTAAATGGATCTTCATAAATATGGACACAGCACAGCCAAATCTTAAAATAAAATACACTCACTTATAAAATGTTGGAAATCATTCATTATTAATTATTTTTATTTTTCATAAATTAATACATGTATTAGCAGCATATTCCTTGCCATGCTTATAGGAATGTCTTGGATTATTAATTAGATCTACTATTCTTTACAATTTAGAATCAGAGATTTTCTTGCCACTCTTTTTAGCATGTGGCTTATGATAATGCATTCAGGAATTCAGAAATGTTAAAATTGAGATAATTTCTATATATACTTTCTTTTAAAATATGGGTTTTATCACTAAGAATGATAGAAGTAATTTTTTTTTGGCCAGCCGTATTTTACAAATACTTAACTAAGTCTTTCATTGATTACTTGGCCAACTAAATCACATGGAAATAGAGCTAAGATAGGAACAAATGCTTTATACATTCTATTCTTTACATTTATTCTAATTTACCCACTATTTCATTTGTTTTCCTCTTTGCCATTCATTAAAAATATTGATAAGATGTAAACACATTGCATCTCTGAAAAGTTTTTCTTTCCTCTATGTAAAAATGGCCATAGCTGGTAAGATGCAATAAATCCCAATCAAGCTGTATTGAAAACATATTTGAACTGGTAGAGACTTAGGGCTAATCTAAGATATGAATATGTGAAAAATGAATAATAATACACAGTGGCATTTTAGCTATTATTTTAGTTGGAAAGAAAAGCTAGAAAAGTCATCAGCCCTTCAGAGACTTGGCAAACTAAATATATGAAGATAAGGAAATAGAAAATGATATTTCACAAGTAGA
>NW_005878753.1:0-7435 GCF_000147115.1 Myotis lucifugus | reverse complement strand
TTCACTGGTTTATTATAGGTGAATTTCCAAGTTATTTCACCCAACTCTTCCAAAAAACGCCAAATCTTTGAGCAGAAACTTAGGTATGTAAAACATTATCCTACCCATTGCACAACTTTTTGATGGCAAATCCTAATATTTTAACATAACCTTACACATGTGAAGGCTCTATTGACATTTACGCAGCGTTTTTCAATCACTTTTCTAATCATTTCCCTTATATATCCTTGTGAATTCTGTTGGAAACACTTCTTTGATGTATTATTGCTTTTACAAACAGGATATTTTAAATTTTTAAAACACATTCTTCCCAAAACGCTAACTCATTCATGTGGAATTATGAGTGTAAACAATCTCCAACCCATTCCAAAGATTTTGGAACCCTAACTCTCATTTATTAATACTGCCATGCACATATGAAGGCTCTATTTACATGTATTTCAAGAGGTTTATAAACATTCCTTACTAATTCACTGGTCTATCATTATGAATTCTAATAGATTGAAGGACTTTCCCACAGTTCTCTTAGCTTATAAACATAAATTTTAAAAGATTAGCCCCAGCTAGTTTGGCTCAATGGATAGAGCATCAGTCTGTGGACTAGAGGGTCAAGGGTTCGATTCTGGCCAAGGGCACATGCCTGGGTTGCGGACTTGATCCCCAGTGGGGGGCGTGCAGGAGGCAGCCGATCAATGATTCTCATCATTGTTGTTTCTATCTCTCTTTCCCTCTCCCTTCCTCTCTAAAATCAATTAAATATATTTTTTAGAAAAAGATTAAACTACTTTTTTCAAAAATGCCAATTAACTGAGTGGGAATTATGAATGATAACACTATTCTACTCATTTCACAGCTGTTTGAACGTAAATTCTCAGTGATTTTACACTTTCCTACAGATAGTAAGGCTCTATTGATATGTATAACAAGTGTTTCATAAACATTCATACAATTTGACTGGTTTATTATAGTGAATTTCAAGTTATTTTCACCACACTCTTGCAAAAACGTCAACTCATTGAGCAGGGATTAGGAATTTAAAACACTATCGTACCCATTGCACAACCGTTTCAAAGCAAAATCCTAATGTTTTAACACTCCCTTCCAGACATTAAGGCTCTATTTACATTTATGCTAGGTTTTTCAATCACTTTTCTAATCATTTTTCTCGTCTATCCTTGTAACATCTGTTGGAAACACTTCTTTACAGTTTATTTAGTTTTAAGAACAGGAAATTTAAAATTTTTAAAACACCTTCTTCCCAAAACGCTAACTCATTCAGGTGCAATTCCGCATGTAAACACTCTCCAACCCATTTCAAAGCTGTTGGAACGCTAATTCTCATTGATTTAATACTGCCCTGCACATATGAAGGCTCTATTTACATGTATTACAAGTGGTTCATACACATTCGTTACTAATTCACTGGTCTATCATGGTGAATCCTAATTGACTTAAAGACTTTCGGGCAGTTCTCTGTACTTATAATGATAAATTTTAAAAGATAAACTCCCTTTTTAAAAAATTGACCATTAAATATGCGGGAATGATGAATATTAACACTATTCTGCTCATTTCACAGCTGTTTGAACGTGAATTCTCAGTGATTTTACACTTTCCTACAGATATTAAGGTTCTATTTATATGTATAACAAGTGCTTCATAAACATTCATACTATTTCACTGGTTTATTATAGTGAATTTCAAGTTATTTTCACCTCATTCTTCCAAAAACGTCAACTCATTGAGCATGAATTAGGAAATTTTAAATTTGTAAAACACATTCTTCCCAAAATGTTAACTCATTCAGGTGCAATTATGCATATACACACTCTCCAACCCATTTCAAATCTGTTGGAACGCTAATTTTCATGGATTTAATACTGCCCTGCACATATGTAGGCTCTATTTACATGTATTCCAACTGGTTAATACACATGCCTTACTAATTTACTGTATATCCTTTTGAATTCTAATCAATTTAATGACTTTCAGACAATTCTCTGAGCTTATAATCATAAATTTTAAAAGATTTAAAAACCTTTTTAAGAATGCCTATTAACTGAGTGGGAATTATGAATGTTAAGAATATTCTACTCATTTCACAGCTGTTTGAACCTGAATTCTTAGTGATTTTACACTTTTCTACAGATATTAAGGCTCTATTTATATGTATAAAAAGTGGTTCATACACATTCATCCTATATCACTCTTCTATTATAGTGAACTTAAACTTATTTTATCCACATTCTTCCACAAACGCCAACTAATTCAGCCAGAATTAGGAATGTAAAATACTATCCTACCCATTTCACAACCGTTTGAAGGCAAAATCCTAATGTTTTAACACGACCTTACAGATATGCAGGCTATATTGACATTTATGCTGGGTTTTTCCATCACTTTTCTAAACATTTCTCTCGTCTATCCTTGTGAATTTTGTTGGAAACACTTCTTCACACTTTTCTTGGTTTTAAAAACAGGATTTTTTGAAATTTATAAAACACATTCTTCCCAAAACGCTAACTCATTCTGGTGGAAATACGAATGTAAACACTCTCCAATCCATTTCAAAGCTGTTGGAATGTTAATTCTCATTGATTGAATAATGCCCTGCACATATGAAGGCTCTATTTACAAGTATTCCAAGTGGTTCATACACATTCATTACTAATTCACTGGTCTATCCTTGTTAATTCTCATCGATTTAATGGCTTTCAGGCAGTTTTCTGCACTTATAATCATAAATTTAAAAGATTAAACCAACTTTTTAAAAAAATGCCAATTAACTGAGTGGGAATTATGAATGTTAACACTATTCTACTCATTTGACAGCAGTTTGAACGTGAATTCTAAGTGACTTTACACTGTACTTCAGATATTAAGGCTCTATTTATATGTATTCCAAATGGTTCACACAGTCATACCATTTTACTGGTTATTATACTGAATTTCAAGTTATTTTGACCACATTTTTCCACAAATGCCCACTCATTGAGCCTGAATTATGTATGTCAAACACTATCCTACCCATTGCACCACGGATTGAAGGCAAAATCCTAATGTTTTAACACGACCTTACTGATATTAAGTCTCTATTTGCGTTTAGGCTAGGGTTTTCAATCACGTTTTTAATCATTTCCTTCCTATCATTGTGAATTCTGTTGGAAACACTTCTGTAATGTATTATTTGTTTTAAAAAGATTATTTTAAATTATTAAAACACATTCTTACCAAAATGCTAACTCGTTCATGTGGAATTCCTAGTGTAAACACTCTCCAACCCATTCCAAAGATTTTGGAACGCTAATTCTCATTTATTAATACTGTCCTGCACATATGAAGGCTCTATTTACATGTATTTCAAGTGGTTTATAAAAATTCCTTACTAATTCACTACTCTATCCTTATGAATTTTAATAAATTTAATGACTTTCCCGCAGATTTCTTAGCTTATAATCATAAATTTTAAAAGATTAGCCCTAGCTTTTTGGCTCAATGGATAGAGCTTCGGTCTATAGACTAAAGGGTCAAGGGTTCGATTCCGGCCTAGGGCACATGCCTGGGTTGCAGACTCGATCCCCTATAAGGGGCATGCAGAAGGCATCCGATCAATGATTCTCATCATTGTTGATTCTATCTCTCTCTCCCTCTCTCTTCCTCTCTAAAATCAATGAAATATATTTTTTTAAAAAAGATTAAACCACCTTTATTCAAAAATGCCAATTAACTGACTGGGAATTATGAATGGTAACACTATTCTACTCATTTCACAGCTGTTTGAACGTGAATTCTCAGTGATTTTACACTTTCCTTCAGATATTAAGGCTCTATTTATATGTATAACAAGTGCTTCATAAACATTCATACAATTTGACTGGTTTATTATAGTGAATTTCAAGTTATATTCACCACACTCTTCCAAAAACGTCAACTCATTGAGCAGGGATTAGGAATTTAAAACACTATCGTACCCATTGCACAACGGTTTCAAGGCAAAATCCTAATGTTTTAACACTCCCTTCCAGACATTAAGGCTCTATTTACATTTATGCTAGGTTTTTCCATAACTTTTCTAATCATTTTTCTCGTCTATCCTTGTAAAATCTGTTGGAATCACTTCTTTACAGTTTATTTAGTTTTAAGAACAGGAAATTTTAAATTTTTAAAACACCTTCTTCCCAAAACGCTAACTCATTCAGGTGCAATTCCGCATGTAAACACTCTGCAACCCATTTCATAGCTGTTGGAACGCTAATTCTCATTGCTTTAATACTGCCCTGCACATATGAAGGCTCTATTTACATGTATTCCAAGTGGTTCATACACATGCCTTACTAATTTACTGTCTACCCTTGTGAATTCTAATCAATTTAATGACTTTCAGAGAGTATTCAATGCTTATAATCATAAATTTTAAGCAATTTAACCATCTTTTTAAAAAATGCCAATTAACTGAGAGGGAATTATGAATGTTATCACTATTCTACTCATTTCACAGCAGTTTATACCTGAATTCTCAGTGATTTAACACTTTCCTACAGATATTAAAGCTCTATTTATATGTATAACAAGTGGTTCATACACATTCATACTATTTCACTGGTCTATTATAGTGAATTTCAAGTTATTTTAACCACACTCTTCAAAAAACGCCAACTCCTTGAGGAGGAATTAGTCATGTAAAACACTGTTCTATTTTTGCACAACCTTTTGAAGGCAAAATCCTAAAGTTTTAACATAACCTTACACATGTGAAAGCTCTATTGACATTTATGCTAGGTTTTTCAATCACTTTTCTAATCATTACAATTGTCCATTTTTGTGAATTTTGTTGGAAACACTTCTCTACAATTTTCTTATTTTTAAGAATAGGAATTTTTGAAATTTATATAACACATTCTTCCCAAACGCTAACTCATTCAGGTGGAATTACGAATGTAAACTGTCTGCAATCCATTTCCAAGCTGTTGGATAGCTAATTGTCATTGATTGAATAATGTCCTGCACATATGAAGGCTCTATTTACATGTACTCCAAGTGGTTCATACACATTCCTTAGTAATTCACTGGTCTATCATTATGAATTCTAATTGATTTAATGACTTTCAGGCAGTTCTCTGAACTTATAATCATAAATTTTAAAAGATTAAACTACCTGCCAAAACCGGTTTGGCTCCGTGGATGGAATGTTGGCCTGTGGACTGATAGGTTCCTGGTTTGCTTCTGGTTAACGGCATATACCTTGGTTGCGGGCACATCCCCAGCAGGAGATGTGCAGGAGGCTACTGATCGATGTTTTTCTCACATCAATGTTTCTAACTCTGTATCTCTCACCCTTCTTCTCTGCAAAAGATCAATAAAATATATTTTAAAAAATAAAATATTAAACTGCCTTTTTTAAAAAATGCCAATTAACTGAGTGGGAATTATGAATGGTAACACTATTATACTCATTTCACAGCTGTTTGAACATGAATTCTCAGTGATTGTACACTGCCCTACAGATATTAAGGCCCTATTTATATGTATTCCAAGTGTTTTATACACATTCATACTATTTCCTGGTCTATAATAGTGAATTTCAAGTTATATTAACCACACTATTCCAAAATCGCCAACTAATTGAGCCAGAATTAAGAAGGTAAAACACTATCTTACCAATTGCACAACCGTTTGAAGGCAAAATCATAATGTTTTAACATGACCTTAAAGATATTAAGGCTCTATTGACATTTATGCTAGGTTTTTCCATCACTTTTCTAATCATTTGCCTCTTATTTCCTTGTGAATTCTGTTGGAAACACTTCTTTACACTTTTCTTGGTTTTAAAAACAGGAATTTTTGAAATTTGTAAAACACATTCTTCTCAAAACGCTAACTCACTCAGGTGGAATTATGCATGTAAACACTCTCCTACCAATTTCAAAGCTGTTGGAACGCTAATTCTCATTGATTTAATACTGCCCTGCACATATGAAGGCTCTATGTATTCCAAGTGGTTCATACACATTCGTTACTAATTCACTGGTCTATACTTGTGAATAGTAATCAATTTAACGACTTTCAGACAGTTATCTGAGCGTATAATCATAAATTTTAAAAGATTAAACCTCCGTTTAAAAAAAAATGCCAGTTAACTCAGTGTGAATTTTGAATGTTAATACTATTCTACTCATTTCACAGCTGTTTAAACGTGAATTCTCAGTGATTTTGCACTTTCCTACAGATATTAACGCTCTATTTATATGTATATCAAGATTTTCATACACATTCATACTATTTCACTGGTTTATTATAGTGAATTTCATGTTATTTTAACCACACTCTTCAAAAAATGTCAAATCATTGAGCAGGAATTAGGAATGTAAAACACTATACTACCCATTGCACAACCGTTTGAAGGCAAAATCCTAATGTTTTAACATGACCTTACAGATATGCAGTCTCTACTGACTTTATGCTAGGTTTTTCCATCACTTTTCTAATCATTTGTCTCATCTATCCTTGTGAATTTTATTGGAAACACTTCATTACACTTTTCTTGGTTTTAAAACAGGAATTTTTGAAATTTATATAACACATTCTTCCCAAAATGCTAACTCATTCTGGTGGAATTACAAATGTAAACACTCTCCAACCCATTTCAAAGCTGTTGGGAAGCTAATTCTCATTGATTGAATAATGCCCTGCACATATGAAGGCTCTTTTTACATGTACTCCAAGTGGTTCATACACATTCCTTAGTAATTCACTGGTCTATCATTATGAATTCTAATCTATTTAACAATTTTGGGCAGTTCTCTGAGCTTATAATCATAAATTTTAATAGATTATACCACGAGTCAAAACCGGTTTGACTCAGTCGTTAGAATGTCGGCCTGTGGACTGAAAGGTTCCTGGTTCGATTCCGCTTAACGGCATATACCTTGGTTGGGGCCACATCCCGAGTAGGAGATGTGCTGGAGGCTGCGGATCGATGTTTCTCTCTCATCGATGTTTCTAACTCTCTATCTTTCACCCTTCCTCTCTGCAAAAGATCAATAAAATATATTTTAAAAAATAAAACTTTAAACCGCCTTTTTTCAAAAATGCCAATTAACTGAGTGGAATTATGAATGGTAACACTATTCTACTTATTTTACAGCTGTTTGAACGTGAATTCTCAGTGATTGTACACTGCCCTACAGATATTAAGGCTCTATTTATATCTATTCCAAGTATTTTATACACATTCATACTATTTCCTCATCTATTATAATGAATTTCAAGTTATTTTAACCACACTCTTCCAAAAACGCCAACTCATGGAGCCAGAATAGGGAGGTAAACCCCTACCGAACCCTTTGGCAAACCGCTTGAAGGGAAAAACCAAAAAGGTTTAAAAATGGCCCTAAAAAATTTAAAAAGCCCAATGAGCAGTTAAGGCGAGGGTTTT